>NC_138160.1:10519447-10819699 GCF_964165515.1 Mesoplodon bidens | reverse complement strand
CTTCTTCACTCAGCATAATGTAGTTGAGTTCCACTATACTGTATCTGGCATCAACAGTGCAATAAAAAGCTACTGCATAGCATTCTGTATAGATGTATCACAATTTGTTTATCCATTCACCAGTTAATGGACTTCTACATGGTTTCCAGTTATTAGCTATTATGAATAAAGTTGCTATAACCATTTGCTTACAGGTATCAGACATATGTTTTTGTTTCCCAAGTCCATGCCTCCAAGTGGGATTGCTGGGGCACATTTTCAAGTGTATGTTTTGGCTTTTTGAAAACCATCAAACTCTCCCCAAGTTGCTGTTGCACCTTTCCATTCCCATCACCAATGTATGAGGGTTCCAGTTTCTCCACATCCTTGTCAGCATTCTGAAGTTTTAATACATTTCTCTTTTATACATTTTAGTAAATGGGTAGTGGGATTTCATTGTGGGTTTACTTTGCATTTCCTTAATAGCTACTGATGTTGAACACTTTAAATGGCCTTTTTGCCCTCTGTATTACTTCTTTGGTCAAGTGTAAACAATCCAGTACCACAGTTCATGGTTGGTTGAATCCAGGGATGCGGAAGAACTGAGGGTGTGGACGAACCATGGGTACGGAGGACCTATTATAAATTCTATGTGGATTAACACCTGCATTGCTCAAGGGTCAACTTTGTTTCAAAGAGCAGAAGTTTTAGATCTTAGTGAAGTTCTGTTTTGTCATTTTTCTCTTTGATGACTCATACCTTTTGTGTCATATGTATGAGATCTTTACTTAACTCAGGGTTATTTATAAAGACTTCTGTGCTTTCTTTGAGCATTTATACACATTAAGTTTTACATTAGGTCTGTGATCTTTCTAAGTTGACTTTGTCTGTAGTGTTAGTTTCCTTTTATGTATGTGTCCAAAAATACAGCATCATTTGTTGAGAAGACTTTCTTATCTCCAATGAATTATGTTGATACATTTGTCAAAAAGCAGTTGACCCCCTATGAGTGGGCATATTTCTGAAATGTCTTCTATTCCTTGGTTCTATAAGTCTGTTCTTATGTCAAAAAGATATTGCCTTGATCACTCCAGCTTCATGTTAGGTCTTGAATGAGATAATGTAAGTCTTCCAACTTTATTCTTCTTTTTCAAATAATAATGGTATTCCAATGCATGAGAAAACTACCTTTCCTTTAATTTCCTTATAAGTTTCACTGCATAAATCTTGTTATTTTATATTTATCCCTACATATTATATATGCTTTGATACTATAAATGAATTGTTCTGTTTCAATTTCCAATTGTTCATTGCAAGCATATACATAAAAAATAAAATTTTCTATATTGATCTATGTCCTGAAGTCTTGCTAAGACAACTTATTAGTTCTAGTAATCTTTATGTAAATTCCATGGGAATCAGTACCTAACCAATTCTGTTGTCTGTGAATAATTACTGTTTCATTTCTGTCTTTCCAAATGATGTATCATTTATTTTCTTTCTTTTATTTTACTGTCTAACTCTCTAGGAGAATGTTAAATAAAAGTGCTGAGAATATACATCCTTACTGTATATTCATTCTTAGAGGAAATCATTAACTCTTTCATCATTGAGTGATTTCAGCCATTGGTTTTTTTCCTAGCTCTTTGTCAGGTTGAGATTGTTCCCTTCTGTTCTTAGTTTGCAGAGAGTTTTTATTATGATGCTGAAGTTGGTCAAATGCTTTTTCTTTCTCTGCTTCCTGCAGAGGTAGGATGGAGGGCTACCCTCTCCCTCCTCAGGAGAAGGACACTTTTTGCTTCTACTACCCACCCCCCACTACCTCCCTCACTCAGGCCTAGAGTGAAAGCATTCGCTGACACCCTCCCCCCCACACACACACCTCGCTTAATGCTCTTTTTCCCATGTGAGAAGGGTTTGGGGATGAGGGCTGTGATTTTCACCTGTTGGTTGCATTTTTAACTGTGTACTATGGACATTTATGAGGCGACTTCTCATTGGCAGAAACAGTGCTTATGTCTAACTAACTTCTTTTCAAGTCTGGATGGATTCTGAGAGACCTAGTGAGAAGAGCATCTGTCTCATATTTTTTTTAACCTAAACATTTTTATTTGTGTTTATAAATGTTTTCTAAAATTCCAAATATATGTACATATATATACATACACACGCATATATATATACATATATAAAATTATGACATTACACATATATTGAAAGATAGTAAAAACTACAATGAAATGGCATTTATTGCTGTAGCATCCCTATTCCCTGTGTATAAGAGCAGTGTAATCTCTTCAAGTTTCATGCCTTTGTTCTCTTCCTTACCTATTCCAAACCCTCCACGAAGCTAATCTGACATTTTATACTTCTCTAATACAGCAGCTTTAAATACCTTCCATGTACTTCCCTGTCAACGTAATCAATTTTTTGAAAATTTCTATAATTTTTTTTGTGGTACGCAGTCCTTTCACTG
Organism: Mesoplodon bidens; assembly: GCF_964165515.1. Taxonomy (NCBI): domain Eukaryota; kingdom Metazoa; phylum Chordata; class Mammalia; order Artiodactyla; family Ziphiidae; genus Mesoplodon; species Mesoplodon bidens. The sequence continues at coordinate 10,817,244 of NC_138160.1, read as the reverse complement.
TTGTGGCCTCTCCCGTTGTGGAGCACAGGCTCAAGATGCACAGGCTCAGCGGCCATGGCTCACGGGCCCAGCTGCTCCGCAGCATGTGGGATCTTCCCAGACCGGGGCATGGACCCGCGTCCCCTGCATCGGCAGGTGGACTCTCAACCACTGCGCCACCAGGGAAGCCCAAAAATTTCTATATTTTAAGAATTATTTAATTTAGTTCTACTTCTTTTCCTCAGAGATAACAGTTACAACTCATCAATTAACTAAAACAAACAAACAAGCAGACAATACAAACAAAATATTCACTAATGTTTCTGTAAATGTGTCAGATGGAAGACTCTGTACATTTAGCTTGTTTTTTGTTGAATGTACAGGTCAGAACAGAAATGCTTGATACCCACTTCCTTTTTAATGCTTTCCAAATTTATTTAAATTACCAATAACACTTTATTATTTTGCTATTGATGCTTTTGTGCAAAGTACTTAAGAAAGGAAAAAAAAACTATCTTTATTCTTAAATTGTTTAACTTTATGCTCATGTGTGTATCTATACAAATAAAGAGGTCTGTGACAAGGATGCTAGTGACAGAGCATAGCAATATACTGTTGGAGCTTAGTGATTAAAAGTGCCTCACATTGTGTATCATACTTTTCATGTAAACACTTCCCAGGATGTCATTCATAATTTCTAATAAAGGTTTAATTTTTAAAGAAAAACTGTATGATATAGCACTAAAGTGGTACGTAATAACGTAGAAACCTTTTACATATCATCATGAATACCTTCCCCCCAATTAATTACTAATATGAGAACATTGTTCTACCTTATAATATTTTTTGTCATGTAAAGAAAATATATAACATCAATTTAGTTAATGAAAATGAGCTGTATAACAGCTAAAAATTCAATGGTTTGATAATGACTCATATTTACACCTTCATCATCATTATCTTCAGATGTGAAAATATCCTCAGTGATTAATATCTGGGTAGGCTGCTAGTATATTTCCATAACTGTGACTGTAGTGCTTTTAGTATCAAGCTAACAGTAAATAATGAGATGTTTTGTTTGAAAATATTTGAGAACCAAATTGAGTCAATAATGAGCTAAAAATAATGAGATGTTGTATTTGAAAATATTTGAGAACCAAATTGAGTCAATAACATTCCTGATAGACTATAATAATCCTGTCAGTGCAACCCAGCCCAAACTCAACAACACAGTAATTGGGAAAAATCGCAGACATCATTAGTGGTTTTCCTTAATTTGATCTTTTCATCTGCCTTTTTAGAGGGCAGTAAGTGTCAAAGCTTAAAATCTTCACCATGTGTAGCTCTTTAATTCTTCTCATTTTAATCAGTGTTTTACTTCTGAACAAAATTCCTATTAATTTAGTTCAATATATATTTGAATTATTGACACAGGTATTAAAATTATGCTTAGGATATGGATTCAAGGAAATTAGAACTAAATATAAATAATCAATGGCTAGAATAATTGAATCATTTTAACATAGCATTATTGAATGTTTCATTGTCTTTTGTTCTGCAACAAAAAAACCTGTAAACATAACAGCTTAAGGAAATATACATTCATCATTGTATGGCTTCTGTGGGTAAGGAATGGCCTTAAATGAGTCCTCTGTTTCATAGTCTCTCTCAAGGCCTGAATCAAGATCTGCAGTCTCATCTGAAGGTTTGACTGCGAAGGGTCCACTTCCATGCTCCCTCAGAGTTGTTAGTAGCCTTGAGTTCCTTGCAGCTTGTCAGAGTGAGGTCTTCATATCCTCATTGGCTTTTGACCAGAGACCTCCTCAGTTCTTTGCCATGTTGGCCTCTCCACTATGGCAGCTTGTTTCATCACTGTGTGCAAGCAAAGAAGCAATAAAGAGAGTCTACTAGCAATATGAAGTCACAATTTTAACCTAATCATGGAAATGACATCCCATCAACATTGCCTGTTATTGGTTAGAGGGAAGTTATTCATGGGGAAGGAATTACACACGGCTGTTAATACTGGATGTGGGGGGTCTTTGGGGGTCTGTCTTCGAGGCTTCCTACACATTGAAATAAGCATTCGTTACACAAACCAGGTATTGTTTGAATCTTTTGTTAGACTAACTGAAATTCTTTATCCTAATATTAAGTTGCCTTGGAGAATTTGAAACTCATACACTGTTCATGTTTTTTTTTTTTTTTTTACCATGTCACCAAAATTTCGTCTCAACCAAATTTTTTTTTCTGAATTCAAATTGTACCATAATTTATAACAACCTTTAACTTCAAAACACAGTGTTAGAAATACAGATGAAGATGGTTATTAGGAACATAATGGAAGAAGTCAAGACATGATTTTATTCAAATTCTTTTCCTGCCAGTTTTTACATATCTTTGAGGCTCATTTCTTCTTTTTCAAATGGAGATAACAATGCCATCCCATTTGATAGTTTTTACAGTTTAACATAAGGTAATAAAAATAAAGCACTTAATATAGTACTGGTACACATTGTTACATAAATTGGCTTTATCAGTATTATGCATATCATTACTTAAAGAATGAGGAAGCCTATTGATGAAAAACTGTTAACTCATCCTTAGTAAACTGAAGTTGTTTGCTAATTTTGGAATATTTTTGTTGGTAAGATTGTTTATTTAAAGTGGTATTTAAGTGAAATAGAATTGAAATGCTCAATTATTAACTAGTTACTGAATCCTGGGCTACAAAGGAGCCATGTCTTATTGAGAAGTTTCAATAAATCAATTACTAAGGTCGTATGTCCAAATTTAATATTGTCAAAATGTCCATATTTTCCAACATGATTGACATTGATGCAATTCCTATCAAAATGCCAATGGCATTTTTCACAGACACAGGAAAAACCTTCTGAAATTTCTATGAAACCACAAAAGACTTCAAACAGCCAAAGCAATCTTGAGAAAGAAGAAAAAAATGGAGGTTTCACACTACCTGATTTCAAAGTATATTATGAAGCTATAGTAATCAAAACAATACGGTATTGGCATTAAAACAGACAGATAGATAAATGGAACAGAGTAGAGAGTCCAGAAATAAACCCATGCATATAAAGTCAACTAATCTTTGACAAAGACACCAAGAATACACAATGGGGAAAGGATTGTCTCTTCAATAGAACGTGTTGGAAAAACTGGACAGCCACATGCAAAAGAATCAAATTAGACCCTATCTTACACCATCCACAAAGATCAATTCAAAATGGATTAGAGACTTAAATTTAAGACCTGTAACCATAAAACTATTAGAAGAAAACATAGGGAAAAAACTCCTTGACATTGGTCTTGGCAACACCTTTTTGCACGTGGCAAAAAGAGCACAGGCAAATGAAAGCAAAAATAAATGAGTGGGACTGCATCAAGCTGAAAAGTTTCTGCACAGCAAAGGAAACAGCAAAATGTAAAGGCAACCTACAGAATGGGAGAAAATATTTGCAAACCATGTATCTGATAGGAAACTAATAGCCAAAATATATAAGGAACTCATACAACCCACTATAAAAAACAACAACAGCTATAACAAAAACAACAAATAACCTGATTAAAAAATGGACAGGGCCTCCCTGGTGGCGCAGTGGTTGAGAGTCCACCTGCTGATGCAGGGGATGCGGGTTCGTGCCCCGGTCTGGGGGGATCCCATATGCCACAGAGCGACTGGGCCTGTGAGCCATGGCCGCTGAGCCTGCGCATCCAGAGCCTGTGCTTCGCAACAGGAGAGGCCACAATGGTGAGAGGCCCGCGTACCGCAAAAAAAAAAAAAAAAAAAAAAAAATGGACAAAGGATCTGAATGGACATTTTTGCATAGAAGATTTATAAGTGGCCAACAAATACATGAAAGATGCTCAACGTCACTAATCAGTAGGAGAATGCAAATCAAAACCATGATGACATATCACCTCACACCTGTTTAGATGGCTATTTTCAAAAAGTCAAAAAATAGCAAGTGTTGGTGAGGGTGTGGAGAAAAGGGAACCCTTGTACACTGTTGGTGTGATTGTGAATTGATGTAGCCACTATAGAAAACAATATGGAGTTTTCTCAAAAAACTAAAAACAGCACTGCTGTATGATTCAGCAATGCCATTACTGGGTATATAGGCAAACAAAATGAAATCAGTATCTCAAAGAGGTATCTTCACTCCCATTTTTATTACAACATTATTCACAGTAGCCAAGATATGGAAACATCCTAAATGTCCATCAACAGATGAATGGATAAAGAAAATGTGACACACACTCACACACACACACACTAATATTATTGTCTTAAAAAATAAGGAGATCCTGCCATTTGTGACAACACGGATGAACCTAGAGGATATTATGCTAAGGAAAGAAGCTAGACACAGAAAGACAAGTACTGCATGATCTCACTTATATATGGAATCTAAAAAAATTGAACTCATAGACACTGAGAGTAGAATGGTGGTTTCCAGAGGCTGGAGGGAGGGAAAAATCAATCTATAGGTGTTGGTCAAAGGGTACTGACTTTCAGTAATAAGATGAAGATTTGAAGATCTATTCTACAGCATGGTGACTCTAGTTAATAATAATGTGTACTTGAAATTTGATAAGAGAATAAATTTCAATTGTTCTCATCATAAAAAAAGAGGCATATATAGAAAAAGAGAAAGTTTAACTTAGACATAACCATCTTTTCTAAAATTTGTTACCCTGCGTGGAAACAAAGTGAAATAATAAAGTAATTTGCAATTTAAAAATGTAAGTTGTGTACGTTAAGTACTCTATATTCACTGTATATTTAAATACCTGCCAACTAGTGTTTAATGTTGCCTACCATCAACTAGAACTCAGTATTTCTTTATGGTTCCTTCTTAGGTAAACTTTACATAAAATGCTTTGAATAAACTTGTGTCCATTCAGTAAGTTCTGATGAATGAATTTTCTTTCAACCTTAGTTTATATGTGATACATATTTTAAAAAATCAGTGGGAGAAAACAGACAACTGGCCAAAGTTACCTACAAAAAATCATATGAATTAAAGTTATAAATAGAGATTTTATTTTTATAATAAGTGAGAGACATTGTTAGAGAATGCCATGGACATCAGTAGTTTGACCAATAAAGGATGGTTAATTTGTGAATTATAAATCCCTCTGCAAGCTTAATTTACCACTGAGGATCATTTCTGTTACTGTGAAAATCCTGGGACTGTCAGACTACTGCCAATTGGGGAATGAACTGAACTTGACATTTACTGCAAGTGCAAAGCGCGAGCATCCTTTAAAACCCATTTCATGCAATGCCCGAAGTTGCAAGGAATTTACTCAACTTGCTTAATAGAAATAGAACAACTATCTTAGTGAGTGCCATGTTGACAGAGGACCTTATATCAAAGTAGCACATTAATTTTCAGACCATATAGAAAAAATCTGAATTGGAGAAATTCTGTAAATTGTGAGAAATTAAATCCTGTATGTAGGGTCATTGGCCAAGAGAATTTCATTTGAATATGTAAAACTTTCTATGAACACCTCTTAGTTTGAGAGTTGGAAATGTTGTCATTGTGTTAATTTACCATAAAGTATGTGTCAATACAGACTGTGTGATTAATTTTTGAGCAGACACTAATATAGTATGGATAATATTTTGCAAATATTAAAGGAATGCATTTAAATTTCTATGTGCAGACTTGTTTGGTGCACCATTCTCATTCTACATTTGGGCCTTCAAGTTTATAGTGCTGGGGAAGGAGATAGATATTAGCTAGTGTGGAGAGGCAACTTTGCATGTCAAGTTGACTTTCTTGTCCGCTTAACATGACAGAGACATGAATGACATGGGATGTATAGACACAGAAGGATTTTCCAGATTTCCTTAATCCCATTTACCATATAACCAGGATTGGCAGATTAGACTATAGAGTTTCATATCTGAGTCCTGATCAGATGAGGAAGTGAGAGCTCCCATTTTATGCCTGTGGGTGCTGGAAAGAAAGGAGGCAAAGTAGGGGAATCAGGTAGTTGGACATGTGGTCCTGTGTCCCCTCTTCCAACCGGAAGTTCTGAAAATAAGGAGGTGTGTTAGGTCAATGTCGGAGAAAACCAAAGGCGGAGGGTGTTTGAGGGCTCTTTATGTAGCAATCAGAGAAGAATTCGCTTTCCATACTGCCAAGTAAGAACAGACTCATGAGAGTAAATTTTGGGGCTTTTTTGTTTGTTTGTTTTCAAGAGTGCCGGCTTTGTTTAGCTCTCCTGTACTACTCGGAGATCTCTTATCAGGGAATAAGTCATGAAGTGCCCCGACAGGACCCAGGAGTCTGCTGAGATGCCTCCTGGAGAGTTTGCCAAAGGTGTTGCCAAGTCAGAGGGGCCGTGCCATCAAGGATGCAGCAAAGATTGTCTTGGCCTGGATTCGTCCAAACCTCAAGAGGATGGAGAGCACATGTTGGCTCACCTGAGTCCTAAGAGAGGCTGAATTGACTGCTCCAGCAGAGCATGAGCAGAGATTCTGACGTTTCACCTGCTTCCAGCGTCTGTAGCAAAACCCAACAGAATGCCAAGGGAGAGTCCCAGCAACCCTTCGGCTCCCCAGATGGTGAACAGCCCAGACCAGAGAATGTCAGGCATTTGCAGAGTCCGTCTCCCTGTCCACATACTCTGAGGACATTGAAATTGGGTACCGTCTGGGGAAGGAAAGGGGCTGGCCAGCCTCTGAAATACTGAGCATTGATCCCAGGTATACAGGTAAAGACTGTTACCTTTAGACTGTTTAAATTATTCAGTCTTGTAAGAATCACCTCATTGCAGTAAAATTTAATTTTCTGCCAACTGGTGGCTTCAGCTCAGGGAAATCCAAATTGTTATGGAGAAATATGTTTTTTATGCTGGCACGTGAGTGTGAGTGGACAGCTGAGACTTCACTTTGGTGTTTTTCTTACTTTGTCATTTTTGTAGTTAAATTATTCTAAGGTGTATTTATTACGTGGCGATAAAAACTGTAGCTGGTATATTACATATATACGCCCAAAGTCCATAAGAAACAAGGAAAACCATTTTGAATTCCTTGCTTCACCTCTCTCCACTCCTCAGTATGTCTTCAGGAAGACCCAAGTGGAGAGGAAAATAGGAAAAACTATTAGTTGCTTCTGCCTCAAGCTACAGAACCCTGAACAGAGATGGATTCACCAGAGCTAGGATAGTTCCTGTGGGGCTGCATCCCACAGGCCTGCAAGCCTTGTAGTTGTCCATCCTCAAGACTGAAGAAGGAGCCTGCAGTCAGCGACAGAGACATCAATGGTTTAATGGTTGGAGGAACTTACTTGTCGGAAGCAAGGTTCTAGAGCGACTCTCCACCATGTACGGCAGATGGTGGGCAGGACGTGTCAGTCATGTTTGCTCTTGGGGACAGGGGAGGTGTCACCAGTTATAGGGGGAATTGACCTTGACCTCAGGGTGGCTCATCAGTTGCCAGAGAAACCAGCAGAGGAGCACACCCCTCACTGCCCCTTTGATAAGCTATTAGTGTGGAGATGTTCTGATCCAAAGATTAGAACAATCACTAGTTGGGGTCCGGAGTAAGTACGTAGACATTTACTGAGGAGGGAAGGTCAGTCAGGTGAGTAGGTGTAGGTGAGGCAGGGACTGGTCGAGTAGGGGATGCACAGAAAGCAAGAGAACAGCCATCGTGGGCGGCCTGACCATACATTCCCCAAAAGTATCTGAAAAGAAAAAATTACTTGAGGTTTTGAACGTTTTGGTTTTTTTTTAAGAAAATAGAGATTTTTGTTGCTTTTACAATCTGTGAACCTTCTTTTCTCTCATACTCATAAAGCCTGATTCAACAGTATTAATTAAGTATTTATTGAATTCCTACCATACTGGTATGTTTTAAGTGGGGTCTCAGTAACGCACAGCCCTTTCCTACAGCTGGGATCTGCAGCGCAGCTGGTAAGCAGGGCACAGGGAGAAGCTGTTTCCTCTCCTGACAGATACCCTCTTACATCTCAGTGGGTATCTCAGAGATCCCATCAGTGGCATGAGGGGTGGGAGTGGCGCCTTCCTCTCTGGTCTCCCAAAGTTAGGACCAGACTCCCCACTTCTTAGCGAGTCTTGGAGGAGGCGGATGGCAGCTCATCTCAGCTGCTGTCCTTGGAGGGCTTTGGGATTCTGCTTGAATGCCCAGACAGCAGGAAGGGTTCCATCCTTCATCCTGTTATACTAACCAGTGGTTGGCACGAGCTCTGGTACCTGAATGACACCTGAATGACACAGTTGATTTGATCAAATCTGTCACTAAGAACCACTGCTTTCATGTAAGGCGTGTATTTACCACTTAGAATTAGATTTTAAAAATTTGGCATTGTAATCCAGGTCAGGTTTGTTATACAACACAAAGAACAACTGATCTGTAATCAGAAGAATTCAGTTTGAGTCTCATAAGGATTTTATAAGATAAAAGTAATCAGCAGCTGCCAATTGGTTGAAACAATTTGTCAAATGATCTTTCATTTAAACATTTACTGTTACTGGTATAAGTATGAAAGTAGGCATATTGTTGGAAATATTTCCTCCAATTTCAATATGTAAAGTAAAATAATACAGGTAAAAAGTTCTACATTAATGTTGGTTCTAATTAAGATTTAATGTTAATTTTAATTCATTGGTACAGAAACTTCACCTTTCTCTGTCATTTTGAATTAATTTAAATGTCCTTATTTTCATTTTCATTCCATTCATGGCAGTCTTTGTGTTATCTCTATATCTGGTTGTACAGAACACCTTAGTGATATCTGTCCTCTATTAATGAACCTGCATTTTGTAGGGATTTGGGTTTCAGATATAATTTGTAGATATGATTTCTTTAGCAAGTAGGATCCTGGCATTCACAAAACTCTCATTAATGAGAATCCTACAAAATGAGATAAGAGCTTAAAGGTAAGTTCTTTGAAAAGTATTTACCTTTTATAATATAAATCTATTAGATTTGCCCTGGTCAGTTATAACTTAGCTGCATTTGGTCATAATAGTGGAAACACCAACTCACTTATCTTGTTAAGAAATCCTAACTATAGGGACTTCCCTGGTGGTGCATTGGTTTAGAATCCCCCTGCCAATGCAGGGGACACAGGTTCGAGCCCTGGTCTGGGAAGATCCCCCATTGCCATGGAGCAACTAAGCCCATGCGCCACAACTACTGAGTCTGCGCTCTGGAGCCTGCAAGCCACAGCTACTGAGCCCACTTGCCACAACTGCTGAAGCCCGTGTGGCTAGAGCCCATGCTGTGCAACAAGAGAAGCCACCACAATAAGAAGCCTGCACGCCACAACGAAGGGTAGCTCCCGCTCGCCGCAACTAGAGAAAGCCTATGTGCAGCAACAAAGACCCAACACAGCCAAAAATAAATAAATAAATTTATTTTAAAAAGAAAGAAAGAAAGAAAGAAATCCTAGCTATAAATCTATATTGTAACCTCACTATGAGACTTATGGTGTTTTTTCTGCTATACGTTCATTTGATGTTTTATTTTATTTTGATCAAGTGGAGAAAGTTCTGTATATTTGGGTGACAGACTGAGACCTGGGAATCTCTAGCAAGATCCTTGACATTTGCCCATTAAAACTGCAACTTTGATATGATTCAAAGTAGCTGAGCCTTAACCAGTAGTAGCTCATCATATGCTGTATAGCTTTCTCTTTTCAACTGGCCAGGTGCCATTCACTTTGCTTTTCATATATATCATGCAGTTCTCTCCATTCCATCAGCTCATGTGCTGTCACTATTGCTTTCAAACTTTTAAGGTACATTTTAGATGGCTCTGCCTTACTGTCATAGAACTATTTAAATGAGCAATCCATTACAGTGTTAATACATCCATCAGTGATCTCCCACCCACATAGACTTGAATTGCCATCGTCTACCACATCTTTTAATTAAATGGGTGTCCACTGGGAACTCAGTGTTTCACAACAACAAGATGTCTTCAGTGTTAAGTATGAGATCCCCGATTGCTCTCTGTAGGTACACTGAAGTGTGTTCTGTTTCAAAGTATAGACACATTTAATATTCATTTTAAAATCTGCAGTAGCATGATTTGAAATATTCTGGGTACCACCTAATTGAACTCTGAAATATTTGAATTTCATCAATGTTAAAATAACATATGCTGGAAATAATAGATATATACATTAAATAAGATGCATAGATGATGAAAATATTATCAGATGCATAAGCAAGCATAAATTTAAAAGTCCCCAAATTATAATAATAGCATAATTTTATTAGCAATTTTATGGTAGCTGTAATAGATTATACTTCTCCAATAATTAATCAAGTTCTTACAGGATTTACCTGGAGCAGTAAGTGTGCCCATCAATGACTTGTGGTAAAGGATGAAGATTATAGCTTCATTTTAAAGCCTCGTTAACATTTCAATTAAAATGCTTATTAAAATATTTGTTCTAAGACAGATGTGGGCTCTTTTAGAAAGTGGATGCTGGCACAAAATGAGATATATGTATCACCAAAAATGTTGGTTGCCAGGGAAATATTGGGATATTCATGTCAGTTCATACAAGACCCAATTAAGAGCAGCAGTACTTGAATACACTTCTGTAACAGGTGATGGAGGAGGTGAGTTATTCAAGCTACTAAAATGATACATTAACAGAGACCATTTCAGATGGTGAAGACATTCCAGGGTTTAGGTAGCCGAGGCAGAGCTATGCTATTTCACTTTATTCTGGAAGGGTGTAATGCAAATGAGATTCTGAAAAAGCCTCATGAAGGTGTATATCTGAGTATGTGTGTACATTTTTGTGTATGTGGGGAGGTGGTAGTTTAGGTTGCTTTTGTCCCATAAAGTAGGAAAAAAAATAGTTGTAGGGATTTATTACTTGACATATCTGAAAAGTCTGCTGGTATTGTGAACTTCAGGCATGGTTTGATCAGGGCTCCATAACATGTCTATGCGTTTGCCTTTACTTTGTCTTCTCCTAAGAGGCAGCTTGATTCCAGGCTGTCTTCCATTATCATAAAACAAAGGCTATGACAGTTCCGTGTGTCACATTTCCAAATACATCAACCAGAGAAAGGAACCTTCTTTTTCCTGACCACCAAACAAAAATGCTCAGCTTTGTTTGCTCTTATTTTCCTAGCTTAGATTTTGTATACATCTGAGTTGTACACTGAGGTCAGTGGAATGACACGCTTGGGTTAGCTTAGACCTGGGATACTGACCCATCACTACCCCAAGTTTTGTCACAGTGTGCTGATCAAGTCAATCCAAAGCAAAAGCCATGGCCACTGAAAAAAATGGGCTAGAAAAGGAATAGAACTCTGCAATGTCTGCTCTTGGGGAGAATGTGAAATAGGAAACCAGAAGGATAAAACAGGGGCTGTGCCATGTCAGCCTCAGAATCGTTTCCAGGCTTGCAGTTCTAAAACGACAGAAGGGATTTGGACCTACTTCCAAACTGAACTCTTAACTAAAGAGTATGTTTTTCACAGAATCTTAAAAAAATGTTCTAATATAACCTAAGAATAAAAATACGGCTAGAATAGCAATGACTGCAAATGTGGAGTAATGACAAAAACATGTGATTGTAATTAACATAATTAACTTGATTCCTGCCCCTTAGGTGACTTCTTATCTTTTTTCAGACGTTTGTGTTCTCAGGGAGGACATCTTGATCCACTCCGTTTAAAAAGCAACATCTCTTAGCACAATTCCAGTTCACTTCCTCTGCTTGATTTCTCATACACAACTGAACATCTGTAATGCAGTAATTTATTTCAGTGTTTAGTGTTTATTTCTCTCCTCTAGAAGATAAGCTCCATGAGAACAGGGATTTTGAACATTGAATGAAATGGTGCTTCATTTGGTAGGTGTTTAATACATACTTGATGGGTACATTATCATGTATCCTTTTATTATGTTACAGTAGCACTTGAAGTTTATGAGGATGGCATTTTAATAAAGATTTTTCAAGAAGATAATTGCATAGAAAAGCACTCACATATCTTGCTCAGGGATGCCATGTCTGATGCTGTTCCTAACCTAAGACACTGCCAACTTCCCTCTGTTCAGCCAAGGATAGTGTAGTAGTCAGCTTGGGCTGCCATAGCAAACTGCCAGAGACTGGGTAACCTAAAGAACAGAGATGTATTTAGTCACAGTTGTGGAGGCAAGAAGTCCAAGATTAAGGTTTTGGCCAATTCACTTTCTGGTGAGAAGACTCTTCCCAGCCTGGAGGCAGATGGAGAGGGGGAGGGGAGGAGAAGGGGGAGGGAGGGGAGGGGAGGGGAGGGACAGGCAAGGAGGGGAGGAGGAGGGAGCACACAAGCTGTGGTTTCACTTCTAATAAGGGCACTAATCCTGTCTAGTCAGGGTCCCATTCTTATGACCTCATTTAACCTTAATTACTTTCTCCTCCAAATAGAACCACACTGGGGCTGGGGCTGCAACATTTGAATTTGGGGCAAGGGGAAGGGAGTGGAGCCCAAACATCCAGTCCACAACAGACAGCTTACCTGAAGATTCAGGGTCTAAAAAGAGGCTGGCTACCAAGTCTTAACTCACAGAGTGACAATGGAACTCAGTATCATGTGATTTTACTAATCAGATCCTCTCAGTATTGAAGTGGAGAAATCTTGACTAGTTGTTCCCCTTTATCTTTTTTTTTTTTGACTCTTTAATTCTTTTTAACATCTTTATTAGAGTATAATTGCTTTACAATGTTGTGTTAGTTTCTGCTGTATAACAAAGTGAATCAGCTATATGTATACATATATCCCCATATCCCCTCCCTCTTGCTTCTCCCTCCCACCCGCCCTATCCCACCCATCTAGGTGGTCACAGAGCACCGATCTGATCTCCTTGTGCTATGCATCTTCTTCCCACTAGCTAGCTATTTTATGTTTGGTAGTGTATATATGTCCATGCCACTCTCTCACTTTGTCCCAGTTTACCCTTCCCCCTCCTGGTTTCCTCAAGTCCATTCTCTACATCTGCATCTTTATTCCTGTCCTGCCCCTAGGTTCATCAGAACCATTTTTTTTTGAGATTCCATATATATGTGTTAGCATACAGTATTTGTTTTTCTCTTTCTGACTTACTTCACTGTATGACAGACTCTGGGTCCATCCAGCTCAATATAAACAACTTAATTTTGTTTCTTTTTATGGCTGAGTAATATTCCATTGTATATATGTGCCACATGTTCTTTATCCATTCATCTGTCGATGGACACTTAGGTTGCTTCCATGTTCTGGTGATTGTAAATACTGCTGCAATGAACATTATGGTACGGTACATGACATTTTTTGAATTATGGTTTTCTCAGGGTATATGCCCAGTAGTGGGAATGCTGGGTCATAGGGTAGTTCTATTTTTAGTATTTTAAAGAACTTCCATACTGTTCTCCATAGTGGCTTTATTATTTTACATTCCCACCAACAATGCAAGAGGGTTCCCTTTTCTCCACACCCCCTCCAGCATTTATTGTTTGTAGACTTTCTGATGATGGCCATTCTTACCAGTGTGAGGTACCTCATTGTGGTTTTCATTTACATTTCTCTAATGATTAGTCATGTTGAGCATCCTTTCATGTGTTTGGGAATCTGTATATCTTCTTTGGAGAAATGACTATTTAGATCTTCTGCCCATTTTTGGATTGGGTTTCTGCTTTTTTGATATTGAGCTGCAGGAGCTGCTTGTATATTTTGTAGATTAATCCTTTGTCCATTGATTCATTGGCAAATATTTTCTCCCATTCTGAGGGTTGTCTTTTCATCTTTTTTATGGTTTCCTTTGCTGTGCAAAAGATTTGAAGTTTCATTAGGTCCCATTTGTTTATTTTTGTTTTTATTTCCATTTCTCTAGGAGGTGGGTCAAAGAGTATCATGCTGTGATTTATGTCATAGAGCATTCTGCCTATATTTTCCTCTAGGAGTTTTATAGTGTCTGGACTTACATTCAGGTCTTTAATCCATTTTCAGTTTATTTTTGTGTATGGTGTTAGGAAGTGTTCTAATTTCATTCTTTTCCATGTAGCTGTCCAGTTTTCCCAGCACCAGTTATTGAAGAGGCTGTCTTTTCTCCATTATATACTCTTGTTTTGTTTTTTTTTTTTTTTGTGGTACGCGGGCCTCTCACTGTTGTGGCCTCTCCTGTTGCGGAGCACAGGCTCCGGATGCGCAGGCTCAGCGGCCATGGCTCACGGGCCCAGCCGCTCCGCAGCATGTGGGATCTTCCCAGACCGGGGCACGAACCCGTGTCCCCTGCATCGTCAGGCAGACTCTCAACCACTGCAGCCACCAGGGGAGCCCTACGCTTGTATTCTTTATCAAAGATAAGGTGACCATATGTGCATGGGTTTATCTCTGGGTTTTCTATCCTGTTCCATTGATCTGTATTTCTGTTTTTGTGCCAGTATCATATTGTCTTGATTACTGTAGCTTTGTAGTATAGTCTGAAATCAGGGAGCCAGATTCCTCCAGCTCCATTTTTCTTTCTCAAGATTGATTTGATATTTGGGGTCTTTTGTGTTTCCATACAAATTGTGAATTTTTTTGTTCTAATTCTGTGAAAAATGCCATTGGTAGTTTGATAGGGATTGCATTGAATCTGTAGATTGCTTTTGGTCATATAGTCATTTTCACAATGTATAGTCATTTTCACAATGTTGATTCTTCCGATCCAACAACATAGTATATCTCTCCATCTGTCTGTATCATCTTAAATTTCTTTCATCAGTGTCTTATAGTTTTTTGCATACAGGTCTTTTGTATCCCTAGATAGGTTTATTCCAACGGTTTTCTTTTTCTTTTTTTTTTTTTTGTGGTACGCAGGCCTCTCACTGCCATGGCCTCTCCTGTTGCAGAGCACAGGCTCTGGACATGCAGGCCCAGCAGCCATGGCTCATGGGCCCAGCCACTCCGTGGCATGTGGGACCCTCCCAGACCGGGGCACAAACCCACGTCCCCTGCACCGGCAGGTGGACTCTAAACCACTGCGCCATCAGGGAAGCCCTATTCCTAGTTATTTTATTATTTTTGTTGCAAAGGTAAATGGGAGTGTTTTCTTAATTTCTTGTTCAGAGTTTTCATCATTAGTGTATAGGAATGCAGGAGATTTCTGTGCATTAATTTTGTATCCTGCTACTTTACCAAATTCATTGATTAGCTCTAGTAGTTTTCTGGTGACATCTTAAGATTCTCTATGTATAGTATCATGTCATCTGCAAACAGTGATAGTTTTACTTCTTTTCCAACTTGGATTCCTTTAATTTCTTTTTCTTCTCTGATTGCTGTGGCTAAAACTTCCAAAAGTATATTGAATAATATTGGTGAGAGTGGCAACCTTGTCTTGCTCCTGATTTTAGAGGAAATGGTTGTCAAAAGCTTTTTCTGCATCTATTGAGATGATCATATGGTTATTATCCTTCAGTTTGTTAATATGGTGTGTCACATTGATTGATTTGCATATATTGAAGAATCCTTGCATCCCTGGGGTAAACCCTGCTTCATCATAGTGTATGATCCTTTTAATGTGCTATTGGATTCTGTTTGCTAGTATTTTGTTTAGGATTTTTGTATCTATATTCATCAGTGATATTGGTCTGTAGTTTTCTTTTTTTGTGACATCTTTGTCTGGTTTTGGTATCAGGGTGATGGTAGTGTCATAGAATGAGTTTGGAAGTATTCTTCCCTCTGCTATATTTTGGAAGAGTTTGTGAAGGCTAGGTCTTAGCTCTTCTCTAAATGTTTGATAGAATTTGCCCATGAAGGCATCTGGTCCTGGGCTTTTGTTTGTTGGAAGATTTTTAATCACAGTTTCAATTTCAGTGCTTGTGATTTGTCTGTTTATATTTTCTATTTCGTCCTGGTTCAGTCTCAGAAGGTTGTGCTTTTCTAAGAATTTGTCCATTTCTTCCAGGTTGTCTGTTTTATCAGCATATAGTTGCATGTAGTAATCTCTCATGATCCTTTATATTTCTGCAGTGTCAGCTGTTCTTTCTCCTTTTTCATTTCTAATTCTGTTGATTTGAGTCTTCTCCCTTTTTTTCTTGATGAGTCTGGCTAATGGTTTATCAATTTTGTTTATCTTCTCAAAGAATCAGCTTTTAGTTTTATTGATCTTTGCTATTGTTTTCTTCATTCCTTTTTCATTTATTTCTGATCTGATCTTTATAATTTCTTTCCTTCTGCTAACTTTGGGGGTTTTTTGTTCTTCTTTCTCTAATTGCTTTAGGTGTAAGTTTAGGTTGTTTGTTTGAGATTTTTCTTGTTTCTTGAGGTAAGATTGTATTGGTATATGACTAGCATTTTATTTATTTATTTTAAACTTCCCTCTTAGAACTACTTTTGCTGCAGCACATAGATTTTGGCTCATTGTGTTTTCATTGTCATTTGTTTGTAGGTATTTTTTGATTTCCTCTTTGATTTCTTCAGCAATCTTTTGGTTATTTAGTGTGTATTTTTTAGCCTCCACGTGTTTGTATTTTTTACTGTTTTTTTTTCCTGTAATTGATGTCTAGTCTCATAGTGTTGTGGTCAGAAAAGATACTTGATATGATTTCAATATTCTTAAATTTACCAAGGCTTGATTTGTGACCCAAGATATGATCTATCCTGGAGAATATACCATGAGCACTTGAGAAGAAAGTGTATCCTGATGTTTTTGAATGGAATATCCTATAAATACCTGTTATGTCCATCTTGTTGAATGTGTCATTTAAAGCTTGTGTTTCCTTATTTATTTTCATTTTGGACAATCTGTGCATTGGTGAAAGTGGGGTGTTAACATCCCCTACTATTATTGTGTTACTGTTGATTTCCCTTTATATGGTTGTTAGCATTTGCCTTATGTATTGAGGTGATCCTATGTTGGGTGCATAAATATATACAATCGTTATATTTTCTTCTTGAATTGATCGCTTGATCATTATGTCATGTCCTTCTTTGTCTCTTGTAATAGCCTTTATTTTATTTTATTTTATTTATTTTTATTTTATTTTATTTTTTTTTGGTATGTGGGCCTCTCACTGTTGTGGCCTCTCCCGTTGTGGAGCACAGGCTCCGGACGCACAGGCTCAGAGGCCACGGCTCACGGGTCCAGCCGCTCCGCGGCATGTGGGATACTCCCAGACTGGGGCATGAACCTGTGTCCCCTGAATCGGCAGGCGGACTCTCAACCACTGCACCACCAGGGAAGCCCTAGCCTTTATTTTAAAGTCTATTTTGTTCATATGAGAATTGCTACCCCAGCTTTCTTTTGATTTCCATTTGCATGGAATATCTTTTTCCATCTCCTCACTTTCAGTCTGTATGTGTCCCTAGATCTGAAGTGGGTCTATTGTAGATAGAATATATATGGGTCTTGTTTTTGTACCCATTCAACCAGTCTGTGTTTGGAGCATTTAATCCATTTACATTTAAGGTAATTATCAATATATATTTTCCTATTACAATTTTCTTAATTTTGGGGGGTTTGTTATTGTAGGTCTTTTCCTTGTCTTGTGTCTCCTGCCTAGAGAAGTTTCTTTAGCATTTGTTGTAAAACTGGTTTGGGAGTGCTGAATTCTCCTAACTTTTGCTTGTCTGTAAAGCTTTTAATTTCTCCATCGAATGTGAATGAGATCCTTGCTGGGTACAGTAATCTTGGTTGTAGGTTTTTCCCTTTCATCACTTTAAATATGTCCTGTCACTCTCTTTTGGTTTGCAGAGTTTCTGCTGAAAGATCAGTTGTAAACCTTATGGGGGTTCCCTTGTATGTTATTTGTTGCTTTTCTCTTGCTACTTTTAATATTTTTTCCTTGTATTTAACTTTTGATTGTTAGTTTAATATGTGTCTTGGCATGTTTCTCCTTGGATTTATCCTGTTTGGGACTCTCTGTGCCTCCTGGACTTGATTGACTATTTCCTTTCCCATGTCAGGCAAGTTTTCAAGTATAATCTCTTCAAATATTTTCTCGGACCTTTTCTTTTTTCTTCTTCTCCTGGGACCCCTATAATTCGCATGTTGGTGCATCTAATGTTGTCCCAGAGGTCTCTGAGACTGTCCTCAATTCTTTTCATTCTTTTTTCTTTATTCTGCTCTGCAGTAGTTATTTGCATGATTTTATCTTCCAGGTCCCTTATCTGTTCTGCTGCCTCAGTTATTCTGCTATTGATTTCTTCTAGGGAATTTTTAATTTCATTTATTATGTTGTTCATCATTGTTTGTTTGCTCTTTATTTCTTCTAGGTCCTTGTTAATCATTTCTTTTATTTTCTCCATTCTACTTCCAAGATTTTGGATCATCTTTATTATCATTAATCTGAATTGCTTTTCTGCTCGACTGCCTATTTCCTCTTCATTTGTTAGGTCTGGTAGGCTTTTACCTTGCTCCTTCATCTGCTGTGTGTTCCTCTGTCTTCTCATTTTGCTTAACTTACTTTGTTTGGGTTCTCCTTTTGACAGGCTGCAGGTTTGTAGTTCCTGTTGTTTTTGGTGTCTGCCCCCAGTGGGTGAGGTTGGTTCAGTGGCTTGTGTAGGCTTTCTGGTGGAAGGGACTGGTGCCTGTGTTCTGGTAGGTGGGGCTAGATCTTTTCTTTCTACTGGGTAGGGCTGTGTCCAGTGGTATGTTTTGGGGGGTCTGTGAACTTAGTATGATTTTAGGCAGACTGTCTGCTAACAGGTGGGTTTGTGTTCCTGTCTTGGTAGTTGTTTGGCATGGGGCGTCCAGCACTGGAGCTTGCTGGTCATTGGGTGGAGCTGGGTCTTAGTGTTGAGCCAGAGATCCCTAGGAGAGCTCTCGCCAACTGATACTACATCGGGCCAGGAGGTCTCTGCTGGTCCAATGTCCTGAACTTGGCTCTCCCTCCTCAGAGGCTCAGGACTGACACCAGGCCGGGGCACCAAGACCCTGTCAGACACATGGCTTAGAAGGATAGGGAGGAAAAAAGAGAAAAAATAAAATAAAATAAAATAATTAAAATAAAAAAAGTAACAAAAAAAAAAAAAAGGAAGAGGGGGCTTCCCTTGTGGCGCAGTGGTTGAGAGTCCACCTGCCGATGCCAGGGACATGGGTTCGTGCCCCGGTCCGGGAAGATCCCACATGCCGTGGAGTGGCTGGGCCTGTGAGCCATGGCTGATAAGCCTGTGCGTCCGGAGCCTGTGCTCCGCAATGGGAGAGGCCACAACAGTGAGAGGCCTGCGTACAGCAAAAAAAAAAAAAAAGGAAGAGAGCAACCAAACCAATAAACAAATCCCCCAATGTTAACAAGCACTAAGAACTATACTAAAATGAACATAAAAATCAGAAACAAGTCAGTCACTGACAGGAAACCCCAAGTCTACAGTTACTCCCAAAGTCCACTACCTCAATTTTGGGACAATTCCTTGTCTATTCAGGTATTCCACAGATACAGGGTACATCAAGTTGACTGTGGAGATTTAATCCGCTGCTCCTGAGGCTGTTGGTAGAGATTTCCCTTTCTCTTCTTTGTTCGCACAGCTCCTGGGGTTCAGCTTTGGGTTTGGACCCGCCTCTGTGTGTAGGTTGCCTGAGGGTGTCTGTTCCCGCCTAGACAGGATGGGGCTAAAGGAGAGGCTGATTTGGGGGCTCTGGCTCACTCAGGCCGGGGGGAGGAAGGGGTACGGAATGCAGGGTGAGCCTGTGGTAGCAGAGGCTGTTGTGACGTTGCAGCAGCCTGAGGTGCACCGTGTATTCTCCTGGGAAGTTGTCCCTGGATCATGGAACCCTGGCAGTGGCGGGCTGCACAGCCTCCCGGGAGGGGATGTGTGGATAGTGACCTGTGTTTGCACACAGGCTTCTTGGTGGCTGCAGCAGCAGCCTTAGGGTCTCATGCCCATCTCTGGGGTCTGCACTGATAGCCATGGGTCAAACCCATCTCTGGAACTCCTTTAGGCAGTGCTCTGATTCCCCTCTCCTCGTGCACCCCGAAAGAGTGGTGTCTTGACTCTTAGACAGGTTCAGACTTTTTCCCGGACTCCCTCCCAGCTAGCCATGGTGCACTAGCCCCCTTCAGGCTATGTTCATGCAGCCAACTCCACTCCTCTCCCTGGGATCTGACTTCTGAAGCCCGAGCCTCAGCTCCCAGACCCCATCCGCTCCGGCGGGTGAGCAGACAAGCTTCTCAGGCTGGGGAGTGCTGGTCGGCACTGATCCTCCGTGTGGGAATCTCTCTGCTTTGCCCTCTGCACCCCTGTTGCTGCGCTCTCCTCTGTCGTTCCAAAGGAGCCCCTGCCACCTCCTCCCTGCCACTCCATCTCCACCAGTGAAGGGGCTTCCTAGTTTGTGGAAAATTTTCCTCCTTCACAGCTCCCTCTCCGAGGTGCAAGTCCCATCCCTATCCTTTTGTCTCTGTTTTTTCTTTTTTCTTTTGCCCTACCCAGGTACGTGGGGAGTTTCTTGCCTTTTGGGAAGTCTGAGGTCTTCTGCCAGCGTTCAGTAGGTGTTCTGTAGGAGTTGTTCCTGGTGTAGATGTATTTCTGATGTATCTGTGGGGAGGAAGGTGATCTCCACATCTTACTCCTCTGCCATCTTGAAGGTCCCTCTCCCCTTTATCTTTAAATGTCAAAATGAAAATAGATCAGAAGCTTAAGTCACTTTTTATCAATGCATAGTATAAGGCATATATATAGGGCATCAATTGGACTCTGTTGAATTTGGGTAGATCTAGCTTTTAAATGGGAGCTTTTGCCACCTTACATGTTGGCTTATCCAAAGGGAACTTCTGAAAGCCTACTCGACTTATTTTTGTTAATACATCATCTTAGTTCCTGACAGTCTTTTACAAAAATCTAATCTAGGATCAGTCAGTTATGTTACATATGTGCACTCAATCAGGGCAGTTAAGATGACATTATCGGCCAAATCCTATCAGCAGTTTTACCGACCCATTAAACTGAGCTGGAGTTGGTGTTTTCAGTTCCCAAGGCAGTATTTAACCACCTTCTCTGTAGTTTACGCTCTCTACCCAGCTGGCAATTAAGCAGCACTGTTGGGCTGGGGAGAGCGTATAGTGACTGGAATTGGAAGACCAAGGTCAGATTTTAGCTCAGCTGCAAGATATGTGAGAAGGTTTGTACAACTGATGCAGTCAACTCTTAGGCTCAATTTCCTCAGTGTCTCTTACAGAACCTGAGAGTGCCTGCTTCCTAGGAAATCCAATAAGTATTTGTTGGCTGAATGTAAACTCCTCATATATCTCTAATACTGTTTTCTGAATACAAAATTTTCATTTTTAAGGTGATTTCTTAAGGCTTAAAGTATAGTGAACATATCTGATCCGTATAAATGGTAGTATTATGGATACCGATATACGAACCATTTCCACCATTGTATGTCACGAAGTATGTCTTTCTTTAAAAATAGGTCCTTACCTACTGACTCCAAGTATTGATTAATTGACCCTAGGATTTTAAGCTCACATTTAAAATGATATGACAATACTTAATTAGCTGATTTAAGAGGTTCATTGCTTTTCATTTTAATCAGTAGCATCCATGTATACATACATTCACCCACAAACACACCCAGGTAATTTGGTTGCTCTTTAAATTACAATCATGCTTTATAAAAAGCAGTAGAAACAAAGTTGTTTTTCATATCAATGGTTTTTCTAACACAACACAGTTGATGTAATTGCAACTTCCAGTTTACAGTGAGTGGAAAATATGCTCATTTTTAATTTAGAAATCAACATTTGTTAAACGTACTAATCCACATTCAAAAATTTAATGCAATGCACGTTTAATTGTCAAAACATTGCTTCAGGCAGTGGTTTGACATTTCTTATAATTTATCAGATTGCTTTTCAAAATTAAGCTAAAAAATTAATTTGCTGTAGTAAACCCTTTAAAAAATTATGATTATCATCCCGAACTCCACAACCGTCCTTAATGAAGGCCTTTCTTCTTTTTCATCATTAGTGTCATGGTTATTCTTAATTGCTTTTTAAGCTTATGTCATAAGCTTAGCAATTTAACTCAAATTAACAGGATAGCTCAGATGGCAACTTCAGCAAATGCTCAGGAAATGTACATAACACCCTTTAAAATTACTGTGCTGTATACCAGATATGGATTTTTATATAAAAAACAGCATATTATATGGAAATATTTCATAGATTCAAGAATATGAAGTTCAACTTGGGTGCATATGGCCTTAAATTTAGTTCTTATATTTAGGATGCCAAGTTTTTCTGGGCACATGTTTTATTCAGTATGTGAAACATAAGAGTGCTGTCAGCTTCCATGCTTTTGCTTCAGAGACTGACATTTTCTTCGATACGTTTACTGGATCATTGATGCCTGCATTTATAGCTGAGAGTGTCTCTTATGTTGTACTCTTCCACTGAGAACTGGCCCAAGTCCTCCCTCCTGAAAGAGAGACTTTTCATGATAGGGTACCAGCGACTTCCCTCATACCTTGCACCATTTAACTATTATTGATTGCACTATGCATTTGACAAAAGATACCATTGACTGTTGTTCACAGTTGTTTTTCTGGTTCTCCTCAGCTAAATTGTGAGCCTTCTATGAGCTGTGACCCATTCCTTTATCTTGGTGTAAAACAAGAGCTTTACCTTGTCTCTGTGTACACCTAGTGATGAATCAATATTTGGTGATGATGAGGGAGTATCACCTGATTTTAGAGACCTGGGAGTTTGCCCTCACTGAGTTATTCCTTTGTGTGCCACAATGTATGAATTTCTTCTAAGGCTCACTCTTTCTTTACCATTTGCTAGATTCATGCTTTAAAGGTATCCCATGGAGGTGAGTAAATTCAGAGTTGGGTAATGAAATTGTGTACATGTTCCTTGATTTTTGAAATCAGCTTCCCAGTATATAATCTAAGAAAAGATGACTAAGTTAGAGTCCTGCCAACTTATTGTGACACGCATATACTTTTTGAATTCGAAGCTTGATACCTCTCAAAATTCATCTTTTGTGTTCTATTATGTTATGCATGGCTTTACATCACTTTGAGTGATGTAATTCCTTGGAATACTAGAATAATGGGTGGCCCATTTAGAATTCATTCATGCTGAGAGGCTTACAATAAGGTTGCCATAGTTGAAAACCTGATTATGAAAACATCCAGATCCCCCATCCTCACCGCAGAAATGTTTATGCTTTCATGTTTTGCACACACATTTAGAATTTAGCTCGATGCTCAACCTGCATCATTCCCAGGGAGGTAAATTCTGGGAACCCTCCACTTCCATTTTACCCACAGATTAAAGTAGCCCGCAGCAGCTTCGTTGTTGATAGTTCTGGCAGGCTTCCCTTCTTATTGGACTTGGACCTAAGTGGCTCAAGTTAATTTCATTAGTACCTCCTTGGATGTCTTATTGGTAGTTGTCAGTACTCTCGTTTCCACTTCCAAAATCTTTTATAATAATACATATAATGAAACTTATTTATAACCACTGAGCTTCTGGTCACATGAATATTGAGATGAAAATATGCTTTGTATTTCAGTACAAATCTGTTTTGCTGACATTTTTTTTTTTTTTTTTTTTTTTGGTACGCTGGCCTCTCACTGTCGTGGTCTACCCCGTTGCGGAGCACAGGCTCTGGACGCGCAGGCTCAGCGGCCATGGCTCACAGGCCCAGCTGCTCCGCGGCATGTGGGATCTTCCCAGACCAGGGCACGAGCCCATGTCCCCTGCATCGGCAGGTGGACTCTCAACCGCTGCACCACCAGGGAAGCCCTGAAATGTTTTTAAAACATGTTCTGATGGATTGTAATAAATAACTAAAGGAGGATAAAATCATTTTAAAGATGAAATCTCAGTATCAGATTTGACATGTGTTTGATTGTTCAGGGGCCAAACAGTGTGGCCAGTGCAAGTATTTGATGCCTTACCCATGATTTGGAGATGCAGAAGGCTTGGAAAACTAAGAGCTCTTTCACGTGTTCATGGAAAAGCCATTGGGGCAACGTCAACCTGGACAGATGCACAGTTATACATAATCATTGTTTATCCCAGTTATTGTGAGTACTCATATTTTTGTCTCAGAAATGTCAACATGTTTGTTTATGAGTACTATCCCGGACCCTGCTGGGGATGTTAACTAAAAATGGTAGATACAGCTTTCTCAGTCCAAAAGAATTTGAATATGGAAACACATGTGATTCCAAGGATCCAGATAACCAGCTGAGGAGCCTGTAAAAGATGAAGTTTAATAATTTTATTTTATTTTTTTTACTGAAAAATTGATGGGGTCATGATCAGGATAGAGGAGGGTTGCTACATCTAGGAAGATACAGACATGTTGGTCTCTGTTGCTAGTTCTGCAGTGAATGACTGTGATTTCTATTTCCTTAGCCTCAGTGCCTATCATGGATGAAATAACTGGATGCCGGTGAATCCAAGGTGGTGAACTAGAAGGGAAAGATATTAAAATATAAGCCATCTAGTTGTAACAGAAATCAGCTTCTGACAGCTATGAAAAGCACCACAAAACAGTTGGCATGAAACTGCTTGAAAGCCCAGAGGTACAGAAAAGCCCTGAGAGGATCTGATTCTAAATTAAAGAATTCCCAGTGGAAGTTAGGTTTAGGTTAAGTAATGATTGATCTTAGTACTTACTGAGCTGCATCGTTATTGCCTGTTTCTATCTCTGTACCCTGCTCTAGGCCACAAGCTCTGAGTGTGGTGGTTTCTATGTTATGGGGGAAGGGCTTCTCAGTTCTGAGCACGTGGCCTGCCAGGTGGTGGGTGTTCATTAAATATTTGGCCATAAGTGGATGAAGTGTCTTTAATTATGCTCCAGTGACTGTAAGTCTACACATTATATTTCAAATCTATGATGTTTATTGTGGTTTGGTGGAGTAGGGGAGAAGGAGGGAGGTGGCCACAGGCTTCTAGAACCTCTTTGGACAGGGAAGTGGGATTTATTTTCAAACTACAGTGCTCATGTTGTCCATCCAAATTCTGATAAGTCCTGGTAGCCTACATCTGATGGGAATTTCTGTTGTAAGGAACCACCTATTACTGGTGGAATATTTCCTGTTTTTGCTTTGCATCAAAGTGAAAAATAAGGGTGAGAACCACTATAGAAAACAGCACATAATTTAGACAGAATCATGAATGATACCAGTTAATATATTGGCTTAGCAGTTCTAATAATAATGGCTGTTTTAATATATACTTGATAGAAAACCCATGGCATGCATTTCCTTTTGGTTAAGTAAGCCTGTGGAACATGCGGACATAACTGGGATGTCTCCATTCATAGCTCTCTGTACATGTAAATTACAGACAAAGTACCAAGAGGAAATGTACAGTGTGTTACAGTTGGCTTTGCACACACAAATCTATAACAATGACAGAGTGAACAATTCTAAAGTAATGTTCGAGATTAAGTCTGTGTTTTCTTGTATTTCCAGTAAATTCTACCATGTAGATCACAGCTCTGAACTGTATGTTATTTAAATACTCTCATTTTTCTGGCCTTGGTGACCTTGGTACCGTAATTGCTGAAGTAATACTGGGGAACATTGGTGGCAAAAGAAATAGAGGCTTATGAATATTATTTAAATTTAAAAACCTAACCAATACAGGGACTTAAAGTTCTAAGTACAAAAATTGGGAAGCAGACAAGAGTAGGGATGGTTTAAATGAGCTAACTTCTCCTATATTAAAGTAGGAAGTCAAAAGACAATGTCTAATTTGATATAACAAGCATTCATGAGATATAATTTATTTATTTATTTATTTATTTATTTTTTAAATCATAGGTCTTCTTAGAAGCTCATATGATTTAAATTTATTTATTTATTTATTTATGGCTGTGTTGGGTCTTCGTTTCTGTGCGAGGGCTTTCTCTAGTTGTGGCAAGCAGGGGCCACTCTTCATCACGGTGCGCAGGCCTCTCACTATCGCGGCCTCTCTTGTTGTGGAGCACAGGCTCCAGACGCGCAGGCTCAGTCACTGTGGCTCATGGGCCCAGTTGCTCTGTGGCATGTGGGATCTTCCCAGACCAGGGCTCAAACCCATGTCCGCTGCATTGACAGGCAGATTCTCAACCACTGCACCACCAGGGAAGCCCGGTGAGATATAATTTATAGGTGTGGAAGTGACCAGTAGGAGAAGCACAAATAGAAAAATGTTAGTGGCGCCAGCACTAAATGAGGAAATGAATGCAGAACGAGGTGGGAAAGGAAAGAGTTGCTTTTCAATATAAATCCTCCTGAACTATCTAACATGCAAGTATGTGAATATATTATTTTCATAATATAACATTTAAAAAAGAGATGATATAAGCATTGACTTAATATATCAAATTGATTCAGAATTTTAAATATTTTTATTACAAGTTAATACAGATTCATTAGCAATTTGAGAAATACAGAAGAGCATAAATTAAAATAAAATCACCGGTGATCCATCCATTCAAAGGCAGTTGCTACTAGCAGTGTGGTGTCTGTCCTAGCAATTCCACCCCTGCCCCACAGATAACTTAATAAAATGGAATTTTAGAGTAATTGATGATCATTTGTAATGATAATTTCTTCATGATAATAAACATCATCATAATGCTAACTAATATTTTTTCGCTATGATAGGTATCCTCTTAAGTGGTTTATATACATTAATTCTTTTTATTTCCCCAGCACCCTATGAAGTAAGTGCTTTTACACTCTCCCTGTTAGAGATAAGGTAACCAAAATCCAGAGTGTTAAGAACTTACTCAAGACACTAGTAGATGGCAGATTCCAGAAATGAACGCTGGAAATGAATAGACAGGAGTGATAAAAGATTGTCAACCAAATTTTTTTTTTTTTTTTTTTTTTTTTTTTGCGGTACGCGGGCCTCTCACTGTTGTGGTCTCTCCCGTTGCGGAGCACAGGCTCCGGACGCGCAGGCCCAGTGGCCATGGCTCACGGGCCCAGCCGCTCCGCGGCATGCGGGATCTTCCCAGACCGGGGCACGAACCCGCATCCCCTGCATCGGCAGGCGGACTCTCAACCACTGTGCCACCAGGGAAGCCCCTGTCAACCAAATTTTGATTGAATATGTTCTATCCTATGCGATACAAATTAGATATTAAGATATCTTTGACCCTTTAAAATTCCTTTAGGGGGCTTCCCTGGTGGCGCAGTGGTTGGGAGTCTGCCTACCGATGCAGGGGACGCGGGTTCGTGCCCCGGTCTGGGAAGATCCCACATCCCGTAGAGCGGCTGGGCTTGTGAGCCATGGCCGCTGGGCCTGCGCGTCTGGAGCCTGTGCTCCGCAACGGGAGAGGCCACAACAGTGAGAGGCCCACATAACGCAAAAAAAAAAAAAAATTCCTTTAGGTATCTATTCTGTATTCAGTGTAGAATGTAGACTCTGGTTATCAGTTCCTGTTGCTTTTATTCATGTTAAATTGTTAAAGTGTAATACTTTTTTTGAAATACATTTTAAAACATTTTAGAACAGTTTTATTTCTACAGCAAAGTTGATTAAGATAATACAGAGAGTTCTTGTATGCCCGACAACTGGTTTCCCCTGTTATGCATTTCTTATGTTAATATGGCATATTTATTACAACTAAAGAATCACTGTTGATACATCATTAATAACTGAAGTCTGTACTTTATTTCAGATTTTGTTAGGTTTTACCTACTGCCCTTCTTCAATTCCAGGATGCCATCCAGGATCCCACTTAGATAACTCTTGCCTGTGGGTATTTCTCAATTTTCTCTTGTTTTTGTTGATGTTGACAGTTTTGAGTAGTACCGGCCAGGTACACTGTAGGGT
The DNA here is from genome assembly GCF_964165515.1 of Mesoplodon bidens. Lineage (NCBI taxonomy): Eukaryota > Metazoa > Chordata > Mammalia > Artiodactyla > Ziphiidae > Mesoplodon > Mesoplodon bidens. The sequence continues at coordinate 10,789,498 of NC_138160.1, read as the reverse complement.
GACTCCTGCTGGAATTTGATGGTTTTCTCATGTGTGGACCAGCCTTAGTGTACGTGTTACTGTGATTTTCCATTGATGATGTTAACCTGATGACCTGGCTGAGGTAACGTCTATCAGATTTCTCTCGTGTAAAGTAACCGTTTTTCCCTTTGCAGTCATTGTGCAGCCCACACTCAAGGAAGGGGGAGCTATGTTCTACCCTTTTGGAAGCTGGTGTATCTATGTGAATGATTTGGAATTCTTTTGAATGAAAGATTTGGCCTTTATTCTCTGTTTATTTATTTATTTATTCAATCCTTTATTAGTATGGACACGTGGATATTTATTTTATACTTTTGGTTAAAATCCCATATTACTTTATTTTCTTGCTCAAATTGTTCCAGCTTTGGTCAAAGGCATTCCTGCCTCTCTTTGACATACTCCTATTTTTTTTTCTAGCACTTCCTTACTTTCTGACACTATAAGATGCCCCAAGCTCATCTTTATTTTCCCCACTGCAGTCCTAGAACCAGCCATGTCTCCAAGGAGCCCTGGTTCCTTTTATTGGAGAGTGGTGTTAAAAACCGAGAGTGGTAGGTGTGCTCATTGCTACTGGGGTGTCCTTGTTTTAGGCCCTCTCAGCTGACTGAGCAAGAAATACCCAGTGAGTGTATTCACCCATCAATAATTGTTTCTCTGTGTAACAGTGTGTATCTATATGAAGCTATCCATGAGTCCATGTGATGTCTGCAGCTCGATTCCCTTACCACATAGATCATTCTAGCCTTTTACCCTTGTTTATGTGTAGCTTCCCAGTATAAATATGAGGAATCTGGTTCAAACCATCTGCCATCCATTTACTTAGTCATTCACGGACAGTTTACATGGATAACAGGAGCAGAACTGTTAACTTGCACCCCTGTGGAAAATAGCATCAACTAGATGACAGTGCTTTAGAACAGTTTATTTCCCCTTCAGTCTTGCAGACTCCTCGTTTCTGAAGTTACTTAGGTGACACCTCTTTACCCCTGCCCCTTCAGTGAGATTATTTCATACATTTGTAAGGGAGTCAGATTGCTTCATCACATTCAGCATTCCATTCTCGGATTCCCTGATCTCCTACATGATTTTTAAAATTTGCATACATCAAGCTTCACTCTTGTACTGTAAAGTTCAGTGGGTTTTGGAAAATGTATAATGTCATGTATGCACCATTACAGTTTCATACTGAATACTTTCACTGCCCTAAAATATCTCCTGTGCTTCACTATTCAGCCCTTTTTTTCCTCCCTCTGAACCCCTGGCAACCACTGATCTGTTTACTATCCCAATAGTTCTGCTTTTCCCGAGTATCATATATTTAGAATCATACAGTGTGTAGCCTTTTCAGATTGGCTTATTTCATTTAACAATAGGCATTTAAGATTCATCCATGTCTTTTCATAGCATGATAGCTCATTTCTTTTTGTTGCTGAATAATATATTTTTTTCTGTGGATGTACTGCAGTTTATCCATTTACCTACTGAAGGAAATCTTGGTTGCTTCCAGTTGTGATAATGAATAAAGCTAAAAACATACACATGCAGGGTTTCTTACCCCCCTCCCCCAATTTATTGAGGTATAATTGATATGTAATATTGTGATATGCATATATCTATTATGTATGTATTTAATGTATATAATGTGACAATTTGGACATGTTTTCAAATAAGTTGGGTAAATACCTAGGAGTGTAATTGCTGGATACTATAGTGAAACTATATTTAGCTGCCAGTTGTCTTCCAAAGTGGCTGTACTGTTTTACGTTTCCATCAGCAATGAATGAGCGTTAAGTTGTTCTGTATCCTTGGTAGCAATTGGTATTATCAGGTTTATTCTTATTTTTTAGCCATTCTAATAGATGGGTAGTGGTATCTCGCTGTTTTAATGTATAATGTATTATCTAAAAGAAACCATGGCTTTTACTTGAAATAGCATCTAGAAGTTCTTAGAAGTCCCTGATTAGAGTCTTCGCGAATCTTACTCCAGAATGTATGGAGACTTTGAAAATGCAGAGAACTCATATGAATCCTCAGAATGAATGCCAGCAGTTAAAATTTAGTAAGACTTTTTTTAAACTGATTTGAGCAGAAAAAAATGAGTGAAAAAAGAAAAAACATAGCAATACAGCAGGACCAGATAAAGGGAAGTGTGGACACTGGCAATAAAACATTGAATTCCAGGAGGAGTGGTATAAAATTTTATGAGTCCTGGGATCTTCCTTTGAAATAGTAAGAGAAATAGCCTATAGAATAGAAATAAGTTCATCTTCCATTGGAAGGGCACTAGGCAATGGCAGCCTGAAAAACCTCAGAAAATGAGCTGCGTTTGAGCCATGTATGGCAGGAAAAGGGTTAATTTCTTTAATATTTCACTAGCCTTCAGTTTGGTGGCACCTATCTTTCTCTTACCCCCATTTACTGAATCACCAAGAAGTCCTATTGAGTCCACCTCTGAAATATCACAAAGCCCCCTAGTTTATGTCATCCATTCATAATTGGATGGTGGCAACAGCCTGTTCTACTCAATCTTGTCCACTTCAGATCCATTTTCCTCATTGGATCCAAAATTATCTTTCAAAAACACAAAGTTAAATTCCTTAACAGCTCTTCTTCCTGTGAAAGCTGAAACTTCTTAATTTGGTTAAAAGCCTACGTGAACTCATCCCTTATCTTAATAAACTATTTATACATCAAGATACTCTCTTCCTTCTTTTTAAGTCAAGGTCCCTGATCTTTGGTGTTTCAAGAGAAGTCTGGGACACTAGATTGTAAGTTTTTGAGAGCAAAGACTGATTTTATTATGTAATTATTCATACAGAGTACTCAGAGGTTATTAGTTGAATGAATATATATTTCATAAAATGTTTATTATAATGCACTTAATAATAATAAGTAAAATTATCCAAATAGCTAATAGTAGGAAATTGTTTAATAAATTAGGTAGAGCCATATAATGAGCTACTATGTACTCTTAAATAGTGTTTGGCTTGTATTCTTGGTAAAGTATATGCACTGTAACAAACAATAAAGCTGTTTATATAGTATGATTCCAGTATCAGACACATATGGACATAGAGATGAGTTTGGAAAAAGGGTATCAGAACATTAGTACATTAATATCTCTTAAGTATCAGGACTATTTTTGTTTCTATGCCTTTCCTGTATTTTCCAAATACTCTATAATTAATCATGGGATTGCTTATTTTTTCAAAATTCATTATAAAATATATTTTTGTATTCTATAGAAAACAAACTTATGGTTACCAAAGGGGAAAGGCGGGGGGAAGATAAATTAGGAGTTTGGGATTAACATATACACACTCCTATATATAAAATAGATAACCAACAAGGACCTACTATATAGCGCAGGGAACAATACTCAATATTTTTTAATAACTATGAGGGAAAAGAATCTGAAAATGAATATGTATTTTGAGTATATAGAAGAACGTATATATGTATACATATATATGTTCATATATATATGTATATTTATAACTGAATCACTGTGCTGTACATCTGAAACTAACATTGTAAAAACTTAAAATAACTGATTATTGTTTAGTGATTTGATATCATAGGATTATTTTTAACTTTGACAAAAGAAAAGTACTAGCTTTATGTTCATGCAGTTAAAAGGTCCAATTCTAAGTAATACAGTATAGCCACGGGTATAGAACCAGATACAAACACCAAAAAAAACCAAACAAACAAAAAAAACCTCGCACACAAAAAACAATTGCTGCCTATGGAGATTCCCCAGTTATATACCTGGAATGTTCTAACCATTCTCATTTCAAATGCTGTTAGATACAATGTCCCCCCAGCAGCATTGCAAAAAATGGAAATGATAATTGCTGAATTATCATAGGTAAGAAAAAGCCAGTGCTGACTTTACACATCTCTGTGCCTACTCAAATTAGGTCATTCGCAACTGAGCGAAAGCCCAGGTTTCTTTATTAAACACGGAGCCAAAAACAGATGTGAGTTAAAAGAGATCCAAAAGCAACTGTGTCATCAATTCAATGTTTAGTACTTTGTAAACGCAGCTATCACTGTTACCCTAAGTAAGAGTTTGCTCATTATTACATTTGTTCTGTATTGGCTCAGAAAACAAAACCACTGTGTGAACTTACACAAAAGCGCCATGCTTCACTAGCACCTATCAGCTATCAAGGCATTTTGCCAGTGTGCTGTTTAACTTGAAATAACAACAGCAAAATAATGTATTCGTTTTGGAAGATAAAATTGTAAAAGATAATTGTGGAAGAACACCCCCGAAAGTGTGGAAACCATATATCATTCCTGCGGGAAATTAGCTTCTTAAATACCTTCTTTCTTTCAGCACTGGTAGATGCAAAGAACACCCTCCTGAAGAACAGGAAGGAAACACTGTCTGCAGGTCCTCTTTAGGTAATTAGCATGCTACTAGACTCAGCAACAGTATTTTCTGGAAGTCCTAAAAGTACGAGAAGGGAATTACAAAATGTATTTTATTATTTATAAATATCATAAAGTATCTACTACTTTATCTTTGGGCTTTAAATATAATACTCAATTTTAAAGAAGAATCATCAGGTTTCCCCTTAGCTGATTATGACAAAATGCTATTATTCCGCTAAAAGATACTCTTGCTGCCTGATTATCTCAGTTGATTCCATTTTTATCAATCATTGTTTTATATATTGAAGAAGAGTCAAATGATAATAGTTATAAAATCTTTTTTAGCGGGCTGAAGGGTAGGCCATTTTTTTCCACTGTAACGGGTACGCAGCAGAGTTTCTGGACCACAACAAATATCCGAAGCATGGATGAATAAATTAAGGAATTTATTCTGTCAGCTTGACAATTCAGCTAATTAGATCATCAGACTCAATAACATTCTTAATATGTATTATGTGATTCCATGACTACAGAACTGAGTATATCATGTCTATTTAGAAATTTGAAGTGTATGTCTCCACGTGTTTATGTCATTAAGCATTTTGAATCACACAGGAAATATTAATATTCAGTACTAGGGGCCCAGCAATCTTTATGCTGGACCATATTGAATCATCTTTGTCTTCAGCTCTTCTCAGCAGTTTTGTACCTGCTAATAGGTGGTTACATAGGGAAAGCCAAAACTGATAGTCTGTAATGTGAGTAATTATTTGAAGGTTGAAATTCCATTCAACAACATTTACTCAACATCTATAATGTATCAGGCCTTTTCACATACTTTATTTCATTTAGTTGCTTCAGTGACCCATGAAGTGGATATATTATCACTTACATTTTGGGGAAAATATTACTGAAGTTAAGAGAAATTAATTCACTTGACAAAGTAAGTAGCCAGGTGCGCAGCCAGTCTAAGATTCTGTAATATCCAGCTCTACCACCCTAGTCTGCTCCTCCTTGAAATAATTTCAGAGGGAGTTTGGTGTAGTAAAAAATTCATGCAGTATCTTGACATGAATCTGAATCCCTGCTTTGCTTTTTGTTCGTTCTATGACTTTGAGTAAATTACATAAACTTTTCCAGCTCATTTTCTTTTTTTTTAAATTTATTTGATTGAAGTATAGTTGATTTATAATGTGTTAGTTTCTGGTGTACAGCAAGGTGGTTCTGTTATATATATATATATATATATATATATATATATATATATATATATATATTCTTCTCCATTATGATTTAGTACAGGACACTGAGTATAGTTCTCTGTGCTATACAGTAGGAGCTTTGTTATCCATTCTATATATAATAGTTTGCATCTGCTAGTCCCAAACTCCCAGTCCATCCCTCTCCCATCCCTGCCCCTTGACAGCCAGAAGTCTTTTCTCTGTGTTTGTGAATCTGTTTCTGTTTCATAGATAAGTTCATGTGTGCTGTATTTTATATTCCACCTGTAAGTGATGTTATATGGTATTTGTCTTTCTCTTTCTGACTTACTTCACTTAGTATGATAATCTCTGGGTCCATTGGTATTGCTGCAAATGGCATTACATACTATCTGTACTGTTAAAACATTGTTTCATTATAAAGTGTTGCTAACACATATGCAACATTAAACAGCCCCTTCTTTAGATTTGGACAGAGAAAGGGGGGATATTTCCTAATAGAGGTACAGTAACATCTCATATCTTCTCCTAGTAAATTCTACGTAAATGTCTATAAATTGCTGAAAGAAAATAAGTGCATTGAAAATAATATAACTTAAAGGGGGAGTAGAAGTTCATAAAAAGCAATGTTGGATGATTAAATGTTTTGAAAACACACATAACACCTCAAAGGTGGGGGGCAGTAAAAGTGAAGAAATGAACTCTAAGCCATGAAATTCTGCCACAAAATAAAGACATTGAAACCAGCAAAGAATCCAGATCTTTACTCCAAGAGATAAAAGAGTAAAATGTGCAGTAAAGCAAAACAATTTTTTATGGGATAAAAACAACACCAAAAATAAACACTAGAGAAAGAAAACTACTGTAGAAATTATTAAAGTGACACAGAATGGGAAATTAAATCTGTGAAATAGAAGGTAAAGTCCTGACACAACTGGAGAATGTGGGAAAACTTGTTAAAAAGATAGAGTACGTGACCCATAATGTAGGACCCAAAGGAAAAAGTACAGAAGTCCAAACCGAGTATACTGGTTTCCAAAGTGACAGAAAGTATGTCACATAATAAATTGCTGAGTATTTCCAAAGTAGAAACAGGAATTGAGTTTTCAATTTGAGAGACATTATAGACTACCAAGAAAAACATGAAAAACACAAACTAATACAGAGAGAATTATTTACAAAGTTTATAAACATTAGGGGAACCTTGACATATGGTGTAAATTGAAAAATGTGCATTGTGTATAAGTCAACTCTTTTGGACGTTTCCTCTATTAACTGAAGGTCATGATACGTGTGTGTGTTTGTGTGTGTGTGTGTGTGTATATATATATATATATACACACACATATACACATACATACATATATATGCATATGTATATATATATATATACACACATATAATATATATGCATATATGAATTTCACTAAGTGATATATACTTGTGTAAATAAGTTACATATATATTTCCAATATTATTTTACTGAAATAAATCGATGTTAAAGAAATGAAAAATTCACCTAAATGTTTCTCCACAGTTTCAGGATCCCTTTTATTTATTTATTTATTTATTTATTTTTTATTTTTACGGTACGCGGGCCTCTCACTGTTGTGGCCTCTCCCGTTGCGGAGCACAGGCTCCGACGCGCAGGCTCAGCGGCCATGGCTCACGGGCCTAGCCGCTCCGTGGCATGTGGGATCCTCCCGGATCGGGGCACGAGCCTGTGTCCCCTGCATCGGCAGGCAGACTCTCAACCACTGCGCCACCAGGGAAGCCCAGGATCACTTATTCTTGAATGGAGGGCTGTGGCATTGCTGTGGAAATGTATGAATTATGACAATTAGTTATCCAGACAACTTGTATAAAGATACCATTCATTATAGAAGCACTGGAGGGAACAAATGAATATTTAAACAAACAAAGCAAAACTGTAATTTAACAGTATCTTAAATTTAATGCTCAACAGTAGGTCAGTCTTATAATTAGGGGAAAAAAAGTGAAAATACAACATGTTATTGTTATGGTCTTAATGTGTCCTCCAAAATCCATATGTCGATCACCACCACCCCCAGTAATGTGATGGTAGTAAGAGGTTTGGGGTGATGATTAGACTCAGATGAGGTCATAAGTTCTCTTATAAGGATTAGTGCCCTTGTAATAGTCACTAGAGAGCTTGCTCCATTATGCTCTCTGCCTTGTTCTGACACAGTGAGAAGACAGTCATCCATGAGCCAGGAAGTGTGCTCTTACCAGACAGCAGATCTGCTGGGACCTTGATCTTGGACTTCCAGCCTCGAGAGTTGTATCAAATGAGTGTTTGTTGAAAGTCACTCAGTCTTTGGTATTTAGTTACAATAGCGTGAACTAAGTCACCAGAAGGGATTTGATAATGGCATAAATCAAGCAAACTTCTTCTGCATGATCGTCTGTAAAATCATATGATAAATTAGAAGAGCTAATAGTGACTAAAATTTGAAGTAAGTGGTAAAAACTTTAGTCCAGTGGGATGTGTGATCTACATAAAGAAAACTAAGAAATTTTATTTGAAAATATGTGTAATCTTTTTTGTTTAGTAATGTTTTCTGGTGATCTATACCATTTGATTTTGTACCCACATATACTATGCTCCTATTATGTGCCTTGAAGAAAAGGTAGAATATAGTGTTTAGGAAATACTTTTTTTTTTTTTTTTTTTTTTTTTGCGGTACAAGGGCCTCTCACCTTTGTGGCCTCTCCCATTGCGGAGCACAGGCTCTGGACGTGCAGGCTCAGCAGCCATGGCTCACGGGCCCAGCCGCTCTGTGGCATGTGGGCTCTTCCTGGACTGGGGCACGAACCCGTGTCCCCTGCATCGGCAGGCGGACTCTCAACCACTGCGCCACCAGGGAAGCCCCCAGAATGTTGCATTTTTGCATGGTTACTGATGGGGGAAAGGCAACACATGAGACCATCTTTTTTTTTTTTTTAAATAAGTCTAACAACTGTGCTTATAAATTAAATTGTTAAAATGAATTGATACAGGAAAATAATTAAATTTTAAATCTATTGTTAGATAATCTTAAATTTCTAGGGTACTAGCAAATATTTATTACCAAGCATATTTTGAAACAGTCTATTATTTTCATAATTGTTTAAAAAATTCCACATGTAGAAATATGATTATAGACATTTGTATTTAAATTATTCAGATAAATAATGTGGAGGTGTAAGTTTAGAGATGAGTTACTTGAGAACAGCATATTTAATACTGAACATTTAATTTGGGATAGTATGCTTACAAGTGATTATTAAATAAAATATTTTTACAATTTATGTTTGATCATAAAGTTATCCTACAATAACGATACCACTGAACCCTCAATCTTTAGATATGTTCAAAATGAAGGAAAAAAATAATCCTTCTTATCCTTTTCCCATTCTGATAGCCCTGGCTGGGGACCAGGACCTTTCATCATTCCAGATGAGGCATGGCCCGGGTGCAGGGCTGTGACAGTGACAGGAATGCAGAGTGTTCCTAGTGCCCTGTGACTGCAGTCAGGCTACTCCAACTGAAATGATCAAGGATCATTTATTCAATTGCAGCAGTGAATGGAGGGGACTTTTAAAACTCTTTTCACAGTTGTTTCATCAAGAGAGCTCATTTAGGAAAAATATTTGCAACATCAATCTATATTAAAATTTTTCTTCTCACTTAATTTTGCCTTTTTTAGGATCTTTAATCACTATTTTTCTGGTTTATTTGCTTTTTGACTACTCTTTTGTTGTTGTTGTTTTTGTTTGTGTGTGTGTGTGTGGTATGCGGGCCTCTCACTGTTGTGGCCTCTCCCGTTGCAGAGCACAGGCTCCAGACGCGCAGGCTCAGCCGCCATGGCTCACGGGCCCAGCCGCTCTGTGGCATGTGGGCTCTTCCTGGACTGGGGCACGAACCCGTGTCCCCTGCATCGGCAGGCAGACTCCCAACCACTGCGCCACCAGGGAAGTCCTTGACTACTCTTGGTAATGAAATAAATGCAGACACAACCCAGTGTGTGTGTGGGGTGGGGCTTGGTTCTGTAAAAGACTTTAGTCCAGTGCTAAGTCAAAGAAAAAAATGGATAATAATTACAAACTTGTCTTTGATAGTTTGCTTTTTAAGTATCACCAACTGCAGTATCACTAAATCTGCTCTTTTTACTAGGAGTTTTCGGTAATTTCTATAGGTATTTAATTTTAGGAGCCATTTGTTTTTCTACTGAACTATTCTGTTACAAAAATATAAGTAAATGCTTGTATAAATCAACGTTTAGTTTTCATATAGATTTTTGTGGCACTTGACTATTTGAGTGAAACCATCCTACAAATGGCCCTAATACATATGGTTTTAAGTACAGTATTTTAGTTTTTAAAAAAGGCTGGGCTCATTACCTTGAAAACTGGCAAATGTTTATACTTAAAAATGTTGAAGGAAAGCAGTAAGAAGTAAATTAAGTGGTTCACAGTGTGAGACAGGGTTTTCACAATGCTGTGGCTACAGAAGGACCAACTGCCTGTTACTTGGGAATTCTTTTTTGGTAAGGATTATGCAGAAATACCACTGCAGATGAAAGCCCTTTCAGTCAAGGCTGGAGGGGAAGAACATGCCCCGCAATATGCTCTGTTCAGAATAAAATAGCATAAAAATAATTTCTAAGGAAGTAATTGGACTGGATTGGACCTCAGGTGTGTGGGCAGAAACATGGCATATGTGTGGGTTGGCGGAAGAGTGGCCCCCAATGATATCCACATCCTAGTCCTAGGAAATTGAATATGTTATGTTACATGGCCAAGGGCGCTAGGGTTGCAGTGAATGAATGTTGCTAAACAACCAATTAATGATCATGGGAGGAAGCAGCTGACCTTGAGAGGGGGCGATGAACCTGAATTACCTGGTGGGTCTGAAGATGAGAACTTGTCCTGGCTGTGGTCAAAGGGAGAGGTGACTGGAAGAAACAGAGGAGGACTCCACCTGCCCTGGTGGGCTTTGAAGGTAAAGGGGGGTGTGGTGGCCAGGAACCAAGTAATGTGGGCAGCCTCTAGGAGCTGGAAAAGGCAGGGAACCAGATTCTCCCCAGAGCTTCCAGAAAATAACGCAGCTTTGTTGGCCCCTTGATGTAGCCTGCTGAGGCCTGTGCTGCCCTAAAGAGCTGTAAGGTAATAACTTTGTGGTGTTGGAAGCCACAGAGGCTGTGGTAAAAATTTTCCATCAGCAGTAAACATCTAAAAGGTGAGTTAGAAATGTCAGACCTTCCATGCTGAATTGTTCCTTCCTGTAAAGGAATAACATTTTGCATGTTAAGAAATTGCATTTTCCTTCCTGAGACATCTTGGCCTCCTTCCTCCTCAGCTGCCATGTGCCACCAGCCACTGCTGTCTTGCCTTCCACATTCTGAATCCATCTCAGATCAGTTTGCTTCTTTCCAGCCCCCTTGCTTTTCTTCTACCCGTGCTGTTCCACTTTGAATCTAGATCTGGAAGCCAACGCCTAGCTGGTCTCCATTCTCTAGTTTCACCCTTGCCTTTGAGAGACCCATTAAATCTAGGGTCACGAGCCCTAAATCCCACTTGACCTTGTCAGTTCTCTTCAGGGAAAACTGCTCAGTGGGTTCTCATGACTCATAGGATAAAATCGCATCTCCTTAAAGAGTGGTAAATCTTGCTTTCACACTTTAATTTCTTTGTGGTTTGTATCCTCACCTGTTGGTTTGGTGACTCTTTCTTTCTTCAGTGCTCCGCTTACGTGTCTCTTCCTCCAGAGACCCTCTTTGACCTTCTAAACAAAGGTGAACTTGGCATCTGCTACCTCTGCCTAACTCCCCACAGTGGTGGGCATTAACGTTTACCTGGGTGCCACTGGATTCACAGCCCTTCATGAATTATCTAGTGTGGTAAGCTCACTCTGTATTTGTTTCAAAATTGAATGAGTTAATGCATACATAAATGGATATTTATTAGCCCTGAAGCATATTTTAATTTATTGTTTTTTCACCCCATTGCATGATGTTGTGAAAAGAGAGAAGTCAAAAATACATGAGAGGGCTTCCCTGGTGGCACAGTGGTTGAGAGTCCGCCTGCCGATGCAGGGGACACGGGTTCGTGCCCCGGTCTGGGAGAATCCCACATGCTGTGGAGCGGCTGGGCCCGTGAGCCATGGCTGCTGAGCCTGCACGTCCGGAGCCTGTGCTCCACAACGGGAGAGGCCACAACAGTGAGAGGCCCGCGTACTGCCAAAAAAAAAAAAAAGAGAAAACACGAGGCTGGTGATTACAAATACAGTAGTGTTTGGAAAGAGAATAATAGTAAATTTGTTTTCTATGAGGCTTATAACATGAGTTTTCCTGTGTTGAGCCTACTAATAATGAATACAAAAGTGTAAACCATTACAGATGCAAAAGGGCATCCAAGTAAATATTCCTTACCCAGGAAGACTTGGAGCCACGCAAATGGGGAAAACTCATCTGCTTGGGCCCTAATAAGCATTCATTTCATTTCCCGTCAATCATTCATACACTGGAGAAAAGGAGGTCCAAAATATTATTTTGTAACTGACTGGTGTTTATAATTCTTGCTCTCCCTACTGCTTTACAAGTTATTGTCTTTCAATTCTGTTGGAAAATCAGCATTCCTCGTGGATAAAGATGTTTAAGCACGCTTTCATATTGTAAATTAATTCTAAATACTTAAAAAATATCCCAAACAGAGATGAGTGTACAGATGACAAAGCAAACCAAAGAGAGAAACACACACAGCAAGACTCCAATCCTCTAGTTGATCTAAGCCTCCTCTGATCTCTTCCATCATGGAACATCTGTCTGCACAATTTAGCACCTAATTACACAGCGCCTCGTATCAGTAGCTGTTGCATTTCAGGTTCCCAAACTATTTTTTCTAAGTTTAGCTCAGTTACTACATTTTCAATGGACTGATTGAAAAACTGTAAACCCAATGGATGTATTAAAATACAGTGAGAAATGATAGTGCTTAGTGATTTTGAGGACTTCAGTTTTTGCTCATCCCTTTGCCAGAAGAAAAACACTTTGGGAAACAGAATTAATATTGAAAGCTTGAGTGTGAATAAAGATGAAGAGAATCTCTACTTGGACCCCAGGTGGGATTGCCTGGTGTGTAGATATGTAGCAGGTGGACAGGCTTCCCCGCGATCAGCCAGAGAGGGTGGATGACATGACAAACCATCGAGCTTCATACCTTTTCCCATATTTCTTATCAGTCAATTTAAAAATAATTTTACGCCATGAGTATTGGAGTCAAGGTGAAACTAACAGTATTTCAACAAAAACTTGCTTGTGGGAATAAAAACCTAGGAAAAGCCCCAGTGTTAGAAGGGAAACATTTGTGAGTAATTGTGTAGGTACAGAGAGACAATAGGATTGGCTGATGGATTGGATACTCTGTTAGTTTGCCAGGGATGCTGTAACAATGTACCACACACTAGGTGGCTTCAGACAACAGAAGTTTATTTTCTTACGGTTTTGGAAGCCAGAAGTCTGAAATCAAGGTGTCAGCAGGGCACTGCTGTCTCTGAAAGCAATAGGGAAGGATCTGTTCCAGGCTTTTCTCCCAGCTTCTGGTAGTTCCTTGGCTGGTGGCAGCATAACTCCAGTGTTCACATGGCATTCTCACTGTGTTTGTCTGTGTCCAATTTCCCCTTTTCATAAGGATCATATTGGATGGGGGGCTCACCTTACTCCAATACGACCTCCTGTTAATTACATCTGCAATGACCCTATTTCCAAATAAGGTCACATTCTGAGATATTGGGGGTTAGGACCTGAACCTATGAATTTGGGGGAGGACACAGTTTCACACATAACCAATACTGTACGTGAAAATAAAGAGTCAAAAATGAGGCAACTAGGGCTTCCCTGGTGGCGCAGTGGTTGAGGGTCCGCCTGCCGATGCAGGGGACACGGGTTTGTGCCCCGGTCCGGGAAGATCCCACATGCCGCGGAGAGGCTGGGCCTGTGAGCCATTGCTGCTGAGCTTGCGCGTCCGGAGCCTGTGTTCCACAACGGGAGAGGCCACAACAGTGAGAGGCCCGCGTACCGCAAAAAAAAAAAAAAAAAAAAAAAAAAAATGAGGCAACTAGAAGAATAGAATTGCCCTTCGATGGGAAAGGGAAGACTGAGAGGACCAGATATATGGGGGAAATCAGATGGAGGGCCCTGGAAAAATGGATTTTGATGGATCTTTGTGAAGATTGTATGTTTAGAGTGAGGACTGGGGAGTCCCATAAACCAATAAAACAATAAATGACAAAATATTCTCTGTGTCTGGAAAATTTATATCAATAATGCTTGTGTGGAGAAAAATATATTGATTGCATAAGATAATTTTTAACTATCCAAAGCATTTATAATTTTTCTTAATGGGCATCAAGGGGTAATCATCATATATATTAAAGAGTTATGCAAATGTGGACTGTTGGGTTTTTTTTTTTCCTAAATAAATGTATCTTATGCATTTTATCCCTGAGTTAGTTTATCATTTGCAGTTTTTGCTGGCAAGAGTTTATGGGCTGTGCATGGGATTTGGCAAGGAAGCCTTCCTTAGGGAATGAGGAAATGGAAAGCAGAATAGAAGCATTGTGCACTGCTAGAAGATTTTTCTTTTAAGAGGACATTGCTGTTTTATTGGTGGAAGTAACCATGGAATTTGATAATTAAAAGAAAGAATAAGCAAAATTCTGGGCAACAAGAAGTGAGACTTTTATAAGAAGCCATGTCAAGCATGAATAATATCTTGAACACTCAATTCATTGGCCTTGATATACTTCCTCTTAGACCCCTGCTGTAATCATATTTAAATTTCTGAAAGCTTTCATGCTCACACAAAAGGAGACAGGGAAGAAGTGTCTCAGGACTTTTTCTCTCTCTTATAGTAGCAGGCCATGTGATAATAAAATATTCGTGTATTCTTTCAGTTAACCATTATTTCTGAATTATTTGGAAATGGAAAGTGAAACATGAGCATCACAGCTAATTTGATAGTCATACATTTGGGCTAATAATTATCAATGATAGATTTTTAATATCTACACATTTAGACAAATGAAAAATATATGCATATATGTTAAAAAGAAAATTGGATCTTGATATCTATATCAATCAGCATTGCTCAACAATTTTTGAGGGTAGAACATTGCAATAATTATTATGTGTCCTTTCTAACTATGTAATTAGAGCATTGAGTTTGACAGGAGGTCTCTCATTTAAATTGATGATCATCGGAGAATAAAAAACTTTTAGACTGCATGGTCTGGAAAAGAGAAAAGAGAATTGGTGGTGAGAAATCCTGGTTTTGTTCCCAGATTTAGAATAGCTCCATCATATGACTTGGAGAGCAAGTCAATTAATTCTATTTGTAGAGTGGTAAATAAATGCAGTCACACACTTTCTTGGCATGGTATCCACATCTTTGATCTTGTTTGACCAGAGTGAAACCAGCATGACTACATTTTGCATGCCTAGACTATCTGATCAGATAGAGTAATGATCCATGTAGCCTTAGTCATCAGTCAGGAAATAGGGAATGATGAGGAAGATGAACTGAAGGTTGAGATTGGCATGATCCAAGAAAGGTACAGAGCTCAAGTTTTAGCAGGAATGAATTGATGGGACAAATGTGAATTACCAGGCAAGAAAGAGTCTCAGTGCCCAAGATGGTTTTTCTTGAACCACTTTCCTGGCAAAAAATTACATTGGGGATTAAGACTTGTTCAGTGTTACTGTGCCCGCAAGAAATTGTGCTTTATGGCAACACCTACTAGACACATTATCAAATATATTCTAGCAATTAACACTGTAGTCATTACCCAATGAATTAATGAGTATCTGATATAACTTTGGTAACTCTTTCCCCCAGTTCACCATTATGATAAATGGCTGTATTCTTTGCCCCCTTCTAGCCACGGCCACTTGTGTTCTGCTTGGTGCACAGTTCAGAACATGTTCCTATTTTCATCCTAGCTTGAATAACATTTGACTTAATATCAACACTTTTTTGTTACCGGTGCTGTACCATCTTCCTCTTGGTGTATTCCTTTGACAACCTGAAACTCCAGCCATTCCCTGGTTCTGATCCACAAGATACTCCTAGGGCTGCCATAACAAAGTAACTCCAAATGAGTGGCTTAAACAACAGAAATTTATTATCTTAGACTTCTGGAGGCTAGAAAAGTGGAATCAAGGCATAGGCAGAGCCACACTCCCTTCAAAGCTTCTAGAGGAGGATCCTTCCTTGCCTCTTCCAGCTTCTGGTAGACCCAGGTGTTCCTTTGCTTGTAGATGCATCATTCCAGTCTCTGCCTCTCTCGTCACCTGGCGTTCTCCCGGTGTGCTATTGACTTCACGTCACCTTCCTTCTTTTTATAAGCATACCTGTCATATTGGATTAAGAGCCCACCTTACTCCGGTGTGACCTCATCCTGACTCTTTATATCTGCAAAGGTTCTCTTTCTGAATAAGGTGACATTCACAGTCACTGCAGGTGTGATGCCCCTCAACGCACCATCTTGGGGGACATGATTTAACTCAAACGTCACTTTTATGAGCAATATTTGTGCATTTCCTGTGTAAACCCTGTGTATCACTTGACGTGCGAAGGCTGACATATCCAAAGAAACAAATGCTTATGTCCCTGTTGGTCAAGGAAAATCATCACAGTCACTATTTATAGAAAATCCTGTATATACCAGATACTCTATGAGGATTAACTTAGTCAGTGCTTTCAGCAGCATGCAGGTAGGTATATTCATTTTACAGAGGAGAGGTAGGGCTCATTTCACACAAAAATCATGGGCCACATCAGATCTGACTCAAAAGTGGGTGCTCATTCTGCAACTGTATGACACTGCCCTCGATCCAGAGGGCTTATTAAAGTGCACTTTGAACAAGTAGTGATAAGCATATGGTGGGCACTAAGTGGGTGAAACGTAATCTGGGTCAGGGAAATGGAAAGGGTGTCAAGCCAGTGACACAATGTAATTTGATTAACCAAGGGAAGGTTATTTTAGAGAAATTTAATGTTGTATAAGCAATACAGGATCCCAATACCCAAAACAGAAATGGGTGAAATTATAATTATAAATTATTATATATTATAAATTATAATTATAAGTGAAATTATAGCTCAACTTCACTTTTAAGCATTGGAGCAAAAACCTTAAATAAAATTCAGTCATATAAATGTGAAAGGATCATAGCAAATTGAGTTTTATTTCAGATATACAAGGATAGCTCAATATTAGAAAACTAAATAATGAAACCTAGCATATTAATATTAATCAGAAGGTAAGCCTGTGGCCATGTCCACAGATGCCTAACATGCATTTGATAAAGTATAATACCCTGTCATAATGAAAAGTAATTATTTTAGGAGAATAAATAGACAGGAAGGTCTTTAACTTCTTGAGGCGTTAACAGTCAGAAATATCATATTTAGGAGTACAGTAGAAGTACTTCCTTAAAAATATGGAATATTATGCCTTCTATCACCTGTAATATTCAGCATTATACTTAAGATGTTAGGCAATCTTAAACATAAGGGTTAAAAGGATGGGGAAGCAAGAGACAGGCCATCGTATTTGTAGAAGTCACAGTCATGTACCTAGAAGACACAAGGGAATAACTAACAAGCTATTATCACTAATAAAGTGAGTCCATTATGCTATCCAGATCCAATCTCAAAGCACAAAAAATCAATAGTTTTCCTACATACCAGCCATAAATAACTAGAACATGTAAAATGGTATGAAGTCCCTTCTACAAAAATAATAAAAGCAAAAGATACAGGTAAAATCCTCACAAAAACATGCAAAACTTATTGGGAGAAAAATATTAAATTTCATAAAAGTCCATAGCAAAGACCAGAGGAGAAGGAGGATATGTATCAGATTCATGAATGACAAGACTCACTATAGAATCCTTGCATATAAAAAAAAAGAATTCTTTCTAGTATACAAATTTAATGTGCCTCCATTCGAAAACTCCAAGATTTTTCAGAAGTGGGGAAAAATTGATTCAAAAAAATCACATGTAAATAAAAATGAATAAAACAACCCAAGACAATTAAAAAACGGTCATAATGATAATAAGACAAAGTAAGTACAGGCACTTTTTTTTACATGAATTACTTCATTAAGTCCTTAAAACAATAATATAAAGACTAGAAATTGACTTCTATATATGTAACAATTTCATATATGGGAGGGAGAGAAAGAAGAGACTGTTTCAATTAGTGCTCTTGCCCGAATGAGGTATCATTGGCTCTCTGTATGGAAAAATGAAGTAAAACTAGATTTCTGCCTGCACAGTATAAAAAAACATAAATTCTGGGTAAAGGCCTGTTTTAAGAGAATAAAATAATAGGTAAAGTCATGGAAATGTTTATTAACATTACATATTTAATGTCCTTATGGTCGTTAAACATGAAATGGACAACACAATAAAGGATTGAGAAATTTAACCATGTCGATCCTTAAATCTTATGGAGAGAGAAAAAAAATGTCTTCATAACTAAGGTTAAAAGTCAAGGGACATGCAAATTAAAACAATAGCGAGATACCACGACTTATCTATTAGAATGGCCAAAATACACAAATAGTGATGACACCAAATTTTGGTGAAGCTATAGAGTAGCAGGAACTCTCTTTTATTGCTGAAGGGGATGCAAAATGGTGCAGTCACTTTGGAAGACAGTTTGTCAGTTTCTTACAAAACTAAACATAGCCATACTATATGATCCAGCATGTGCTCCTTGGTGTTTACCCAAAGGAGTTGAAAACAGCTCCACACAAAATCCTGCACATGGAAATATGCGGCTGTATCCATAATTGCCAAAGCTTGGAAGCAACCAAGATGTCCTTAAGTAGGTGAATGGGTAAATTAATTATGGTACAGCCAGACGATGGAATATTATTCAACACTGAAAAGAAATGATCTATCAAGCCATAAAAAGACACGGAGGAAACTTAAATGCATGTTACTACGTGAAAGAAGCCAATCTGAAAAAGCTGTACTGTATGATTTCAACTTGATGTCCTGGAAAAGGCAGAACCATGGAGACAGTAAAAAGATCAGTGCTTGGGCTTCCCTGGTGGCGCAGTGGTTGAGAGTCCGCCTGCCGATGCAGGGGACACGGGTTCGTGCCCCGGTCTGTGAATATCCCACATGCCGCAGAGCAGCTGGGCCCGTGAGCCATGGCCGCTGAGCCTGCGGGTCTAGAACCTGTGCTCTGCAACGGGAGAGGCCACAACAGTGAGAGGCCTGCATACCGGAAAAAAAAAAAAAAAAAAATCAGTGCTTGCTAGGGGTTGGGGGAGGGAGGGGTGAATAGGTGGAGCACAGAAGCTTCTTAGGGCAGGGAAAATACTCTGTGTGATACCATAATAATGGATACATATAATAATATATTTGTCCAAACGCAGAGCATGTGTAACATAGAGACTAAGCCATAAGATAAACTACGGACATTGGCTGATTATGATGTGTCAATGTAGATTCATCTGTTGTAACAAATGTAGTGCTTTGGTGGAGGATGTTGTAATGCGGAAGACTCTGCATGTGTTGCGTGGGTGATATTGGAAATCTCTGTACTTTTCCCTCACTTTTGCTGTGAACCTTAAACCTCTCTAAAAAATTAATTCTTAATACAAAAAAGCCAAGGGACTGATGGGAATACACACTTATAAAGGCAATGAATGAATACCGTGAATATGTAAAAACTCCCATGAATGAATTTTCAAAAGGCACATACACTAATAGAAAGGAAACAGATGGACAATACACATAAGAAGAGAAGCTCAACCTTGCTTGCACTCTGAACGTGCAAATTAGAAAGAAATACAGTTTTCACCCATCGAGTTGATGGTAATTAATGTTGGGTAGTGTAATGATTAGCTAAAGGTGTGGGAACTCTGGGACTCAAGCTGAAGAGCAACTGCTTGGGAGGACACTTTGGCAAGATTAAATTTGACATCTGCATCACTCATGCTCCAGCAATTCTGCGTCTTTGTCTCTTTCCTGTATCAGTGATTCTAAAAGTGTATCCCCATTCTGGCAGCATCAGCACCACTTGGGATAATATCAAAAATGCAGTTTCCAGCCCCACCCTGGGTATACCCAATCAGCAATTAATGGTTCAGCAGGTCCTCCAGGTGATCCAAATGCCAAAATTTGACAAGCAGGATTAGGGCCATTATTAGGGAAATTATAAGGGATGGCAGAGCCATGCAGTGGAACACTATAGGCTCTAATTATGCAAATATGGGATAGATCTGTAAGTCTTGCTATGCCGAGTTATATTGTTTCCACAATGCAAGCTATAGAAGAGTACGTGAAGTGTAGCCATTTATGCAAATGGTTCAGGTAAAACTTGAGTCTTACCTCAAATGATTCCATTTGTTACGAAGGAGAAAGTATTACATGTTATGTATGTACATTAAAATGAACAACAACAAAAGGTCTTTCCGAGAGTGACTAGCCTAGCATAGACCAAATAGAATTCACCATCGCCAAGTGGGCCATGTCTGGCATGGTCTCCAAATTGGGGTATGCCCAAACCATTCAGTACACCTTGGGCTCTTGGAGAATACATTAGATATTCTGCTTAAATATGCAGTTTTTATATCCTGAAACAGGAAAACACATTGAATTTTGTTAGTTTTAATAATGGGATGACAAAGGGGCCTTTGTTCTGTACATCAGATGGTTGTCTGCTATTTGTAGTACCCATGATAAACTGAGGGAAGAGTTGATATTCCACCGTGCAATAATGTACCTCTGTGATTTTTCATTGTCTTCAGTTTATTCAGTTTAAAAGGTTAATGGAACATGTTATTTTAATATCACAGAAACTTGATGATACTTTGTAATGGCTAGTGAGGGTAAAAAAAAAATTGTATTCGATGTTCACAGGTTAAATGATCACTGATGGGAAAAGTTGCAACCTTCACATTTCCCAAAGGAAAAGGTTTCAAGTTTTCCTGAAATTTTCTGTGATGACAGGTGGCTATCAGAAATATACTACATATTTGAGAAGAAAACACATTTAAAAAGTGGATATTTAAAAGTGGCCCTTAAAAAGTGAAGAGTAAGTTAAGTGCTTTTATAAGTGTGTCATTGCTCTGGAAGGAGCATTTTGAATGTTTGAAAGGACTTGGAATGTTTGATTAATCATTACATGATTTTGTTGCTAAAATCATGTAAGCCATCATGTATTTTATTTCATATTCGCTCACTTCACAAACCCTGAAAAATAAATGTTCTAAACATTTTTGATTATTCAAACATACAATTTTATTTGGAATTTGGACCCATTTGTTCAAAGCTATTAACATGAAATAACTAAACAATTGGATGACAGGAGTGGACATAAAAAATTACTACCTCAAGTTCAATAAAATATACCTTAATAATAATGAATAATAGTTAACTTTAGTCAATTACAAGTGAAATTGATCAAGCATGTGCAGAAAGGAGCACTCAGTCTCTCTGCTGTTCAGCTCTCTCTGCTATTCTCTTCATTGCTAATTTCTAATAATTCTGTACTGTCTCCCAAAGCTTCCTTTTCCTTTTCTTTCCTGTCCCACCCATGCCTCTTTCACTTTGGCTGATTTTATGGAAGTTGTTGAAAGATCATCACTGTCTTGTGCATAAGCCCAGTTCAAGGAACTGATTCACAGCAACCATGGTCACCGGCCAGGACTTCAGAACATTTGGTGTCCCATGCATGGGCTGTCAGGTGCAATAATCATTTTTTATGAAGTTTATTTCATTCATTCAAAATTTCAGCCAACACAAACAGGTATACTTGAGATGAACAAAATATAATTCCTTCCCTCAAAGAACTAGCAACCTAGGGAGGAAATGGTTAATACAACAGCAGTATACATAGTCGTGGGGAGAGTCTGGGACCATATGGCTTATGTGACCATCTGGGAGGAGAAAGACATCAAGGAAAGCTTCCAGGAGAAGTAGGATTGGCCAGTTGGAAACAGGGCATTCTAGGAGCATACAAAGACAGGAGAGTGAAAAACAGTATAGTTTTGAGAGGAAATTACCGCAGTTTGCTCTGCTGGTAGAAAGCTGGTCCACAGTGGATGAAATTTGGTTTTAGGCTGTTTTTATCATTGCATTATAAAGTTGTGGTTCTCAGCCCTGGCTGTGCATCAGACTTCTCTGGGACCCAACCCTGACACTACTGAATCAGAAACTTCAAGTGGGCCCAGGCACTGGATTTTTTTATAAGGTTAGTTAATTCTGAGGGGCTGAGAAGCTTGTCTATAGGTTGTCTGTATTTAATGCTCTTTTGATATTGCAGACTTCCTACATTATAGTTTACCTGTTTCAGCATGTATCCATGGTATTCTTAAGTTAGTTAGCTGTTTACAGGCCTTGGTCTTTGCTGGAGTTGAAGGCAGCACTCTTATGGATTTGAGCAGAGTACTAAGGGTCCTCAGCACTGACTTGAGCATAAAGTGATTAGTCTGGGGCTTCCCTGGTGGCACAGTGGTTGAGAGTCCGCCTGCCGATGCAGGGGACACGGGTTTGTGCCCCAGTATGGGAAGATCCCACATGCCACAGAGCGGCTGGGCCCGTGAGCCATGGCCGCTGAGCCTGCGCGTCCGGAGCCTGTGCTCCACAATGGGAAAGGCCACAACAGTGAGAGGCCCGTGTACCTCAAAAAAAAAAAAAAAAAAAGTTATTAGTCTGATTTAATGTGCAGGAATAACATTAATAGCCAGACCATGAGAGTCTTTAATACCATGCTAAGTTATTAAAATTTTAAATTGACTGAAAAGGTGGATAATCAAACAGAGCAAAACCAACCAGAGTTAAAAATTAGATGTGGCCATCAGGTAATGACTTTAGTTTAAAATCTCCTGAAAATACCTTTAATTTGGGTTTGAACAAGAGGAACATAATTGGATTTTCAGTGTCTTCTCCAAACACAGTAAACTCCAAGCAAGCAGTGTTCTACAGATGAGTATCAGCTGTGTATTTGTTGGGAAATCAGGCATTAATTTCTAGAGCCCTGTCAATACATGTTCATTTCTTTATACGTCCATGTAAAAGGGCATTAGAAATGGGACCTGGTATCAGCAGGAAGTAGAAATATTCTCCCAACAAAATGCAACCGTATTTTAGGATTTACTTTCATCTTTCTTATTGAAACTCCAAAGATAGCTGTATAAAGTAATCTTCATAGAAATAATCCTTCCTAACTCATCTAAAAACTAGAGTCAGGCATGCACATGCATACATGCACACTCACACAGACACACACTGAGAGCCCATTATTAAGTGATGGGAATTTGTGCAAAATCCAATAATTTCTAATATAAACAGCCAAAAATTTCAAATGAAGTTTCAATCCTTTCTGTTAATTAAAAATCTTAAATACTCCCAATTCAGCTTACTAAGTAATAAAAAGTAAACTTTATAAGTACTCTACATAACTAGATTGATTGCAGATGTGATTAGAGTAGTCATAACTGGAGAACCTCTTTCACAGTGTAGATATGGTGGCATCTACGTGATTCCCTGAAAAGTGGCTAAAATACAGTGTTTAATAAATCATGAATTATGATTGTTAATATTGCTGCATTTATTTTATCTGTGATTTATGTTCACTCTCAGATCTTTTTCTGAGTTGTAACATAGTTAGAAATATCTTATAGTTCTTGATTATGAACAGACTTTTCAATCTAGGTGTACATATGCATAATAATTTTGCTTAGCTCTATTTAAGCAGAATAGTATATAAAGATACCACTGTTTAAGTGAAGAAAATTTATTAGTAGTACTGAAGACTTGCATTTACAAAAAAATTGTGTCTTTAATAACTTGCCCACTGTAGTGTAGTCCAGAAATTCTGCATTGGGGTGGGATAATTCTATCCATAACATGTCACAGATGGAGAGCTGACTTTAGCTCTGGAGCACATGTAAGTTGTTGCTATGACTTTATTATTTAACCAATTTTGCATCTTTGTGACAGCCAAGCATTAAGAAGGTAAAGGGTCCCTTCCTCTGGAATTTTCATGATCTGACTGCTGGCCTACGAGTCCATTCTAATACTTAGAAAAAAAGGAAACTCTTGGGCAATAATAAAATGAAAATGTGGGTAAACCCTAGAATATCACCGGGAATCAATCACAAGCTCAGTATATTAGTTAGCATAACGTGAAACTTTGGACCACTGAAGATAAATGTTTATTCATGAGAGTTATTAAGGAAAAAAGTGCCAAACTTAGGAGAGAGATTTCAAAGAAAAGTTATTCATTTTTTACTTCAGTTCAGTTTCTTTCATCCAAAATAAACCGATTTGCTTTAATGATCCTAGGATAGTTTCACATCATCTTTGTCATTTCATTTTTGTTTTGTCTCACACCTGAAAATGTTTTATCTGTATCTTGCTCCAGCCTTTTCTAATTTAAGGAAAGACGTGAATTTCCAACATCAGTTAATTTTCATAACACCTGTCTGGAAAATCAGTAGCATTTACTTTTCTGGCCTGGGTATTGAGGGACTTAAGGTGTAATGCTTTATTTATAACCACTGCAATGATTTATCGAACAGAGAGCACCCTGGGAACCTACATCACTTTAAAAAGTATTAATACATTAATAGAGTAACAGAAAGCATTCTCAAGGAAATATGCAAATTGAAGAATTCCCTTCTGAGAGGGCTGTCTTACACTTTTCTAAGCTACAATTATGACAGTTGTAGAAGCGGCTCGTGATGATAGAGAAAGAAGCAGCAGCCCCTGGGGTCCTGGAGCTGTCCTGGCGCCCAGAGCTCCACCTGGTGCTCATCAGCACTTCAGCAGGGGGAGGTGGGCCAGGTGTGCAGCCCCGAGCTTGGTACATGGAGATGCTCCAGGGAGCACAGCTGCTAAAGGAGATAGCAGCGGGACAGCCATCCATGACTGCCCAGAACACTTCACTGTCCAGTGCGAGAGGCTTCAGGGACAGTTCCCCTTCAGGCCTGGGAGCTGAGTTTCAGGAAGGGTCTCAAGTCCAAACACCATATCCTGGTCTTAGCAGTATGTCACCACTTCTGCTATGGGGGAGCAATTATCTTCCCCTCTTGAAAAAGTTGGGGGAGATGCTAACAGCCCATCTCCAAAATTCAATCAAGGCACTTTCTTCTGCAAGATAAATTCTGACACTAGTTGCTAAGGTTCATTTGTCTGTTTTCACTGTATAACCTGCAAGTTTGGGACACTATTATATTTTCTATTTTGCCGTTTCTGTTTTTTCTCTGTTAACAATATGTAATTGGAGTATTTTCATTCCACTTCTTCTTTCAACTATGTTAAATAGTATAGATCTATTTTGATAGAGCATGCATTAAGCAACCAATTTGTATTTTATTCACTTTAAACTGGAGCTTAATTTTTTTAATTAGCTTTTAATATTAGATGTTAAGGTGTCCAAGGTACTGTAAAGTATTTAAAAATGGTTATCTTATTAAAAAACCACACTGATGGGCTTCCCTGGTGATGCAGTGGTGGGAAGTCCGCCTGCCGATGAAGGGGACACGGGTTTGTGCCCCGGTCCGGGAAGATCCCACATACCGCAGAGCGGCTGGGCCCGTGAGCCATGGCCGCTGAGCCTGCGCGTCCAGAGCCTGTGCTCCGCAGCGGGAGAGGCCACAACAGTGAGAGGCCCGCGTACCATAAAAAAAAAAAAAAAAAGGCAGAAGACCTAGATAGACATTTCTCCAAAGAAGACATACAGATGGCCAATAAGCACATGAAAAGATCTTAACACTGCTAATTATTAGAGAAATGCAAATCAAAACTACAATGAGGTATCACACTGGTATCACACTGTTCAGAATGGCCATGATTAAAAAGTCTACAAATAACAAATGCTGGAGAAAAGGGAACCCTCCTATAATGTTGGTAGAAATGTAAATTGGTGCAGCCACGATGGAAAACAGTATGGAGGTTACTTAAAAAACTGAAAATAGGGCTTCCCTGGTGGCGCAGTGGTTGAGAGTCCGCCTGCCGATGCAGGGGACACGGGTTCGTGCCCCGGTCTGGGAAGATCCCACATGCCGCAGAGCGGCTGGGCCCGTGAGCCATGGCCACTGAGCCTGCGCGTCCGGAGCCTGTGCTCCGCAAGGGGAGAGGCCACAACAGTGAGAGGCCCGCCTACCGCAAAAAAAAAAAAAAAAAAAAAAACTGAAAATAGAGTTACCATATGATCCAGCAGTCCCACTCCTGGGCATATATCCGGAGAAAACTCTAATTGGAAAAAATAATTGCACCTCAGTGTTCATAGCAGCACTATTTACATTAGCCAAGACATGGAAGCCACCTAAGTGTCCATCGACAGCTGAATGGAAAAGAAGCTGTGGATATATACAATGGAATGTTACTCAGCCATAAAAAAGAATGAAATAATGCCCTTTGCAGCAACATGGATGGACCTAGAGATTATCATACTAAGTGAAGTAAGTCAGAAAGACAAATACCATACGATATCACTTATATGTGGAGTCTAAAATATTGAATATGATACAAGTGAACTTATTTACAAAACAGACTCACAGACATAGAAAACAAATTTATGGTTACCAAAGGGGAAAGGGGGTGGGGGAGGGAAAAATTAGGAGTTTGGGATTAAAATATACATACTGTTACATATAAAATAATCAACAAGTACCTGCTGTGTAGCACAGGGAACTATACTCAGTATCCTGTAATAAGCCATAATGGAAAAGAATGTGTAAAAAGAATACATATATATCTATATCTATATCTATCTATCTATATATCTATCTATCTATCTATCTATCTATATCTATATCTATATATATATATAATCTGAGTCACTTTGCTGTAACCAGAACTAACACAATATTGTAAATCAACTATACTTCAATTTAAAAAAAAATTGTAAATTAAATATTCAAACATTAAAAAGAAAAAAGAAATTCTTGTAGAAATCCATGGCCCCAGGTACTTTGCTTTCCTTGTTTTCCACCTCGGTGGGAAATGACTGGCCAACTCTTTTTTTTTTTTTTTTTTTGTGGTACGCAGGCCTCTCACTCTTGTGGGCTCTCTGTTGCAGAGCACAAGCTCCGGACGCGCAGGCTCAGCGGCCATGGCTCACGGACCCAGCCGCTCTGCGGCATGTGGGATCCTCCCGGACTGGGGCACGAACCCATGTCCCCTGGATCGGCAGGTGGACTCTCAACCACTACGCCACCAGGGAAGCCTGAGGTCAGGGATTTTTTAGAATATCCCTCCACTGGGATTTATCTGATGTTTTTCTCATGAGTAGACTGGGGTCATGGGGTTTGGAAAGGAAGACCACAAGGATAAAGTACTGTTCCCATCACATCCTATTAAGGGTATGTCCTGTCAACATGACTTGTTTCCATTGATGTTGACCTTGATTCTCAGGCTGGGGTTGTTGCTCAGAATCACGTGGAGAACTCACTCACTGACGATTCACACCCTTGGGCCTGGAGCTTTTGGTTCCAGAATTAAAAGATACTGATGACAGGTGGTTGATACAAATAGTGCAAGGACTGGAATGCAACAAATACCATTAAGATCCTTGGGCTCTGACATTTTTAAATTCTGGGACCATCTTAGGACCAAATGCCAGGTGCCGAAACTTACAAGTTTATGGCATAGACCAGTGGTTCTAAAAAATACTCAGGTATATCAGAATCACCTGGGAGAGCTAATAAAGTACCCCCAGGGTTCCCAGGGGCCTAGAGTCATTGAAAGAGCCAGGGACTGGGCTTTTGTATTTTTTACTAAGATTTTCAGGTGAATTTTGATATGACTGATGTTTGAGAACTAAAAATAAAAACATTGGATGTAGAATAACTTTGCTGTGGAAGATGCCTGTTTTTTGGGTGATTTTTTCCTATCAAGCATTCAGTTCCCTACTTCAGTCACAAGCCCCTAATACTTATTAGAGAAGGCCACCCTTCCCAATGTTTATGGTGGCCTCTGCTGAGATTCATAAGTGAAGCTCTGACCTGGCTCATCAACCAACTCCATGTTCCTTGTCTCAGAACTTGACCTGGGACTGGAAAGATGAACACATGAACCTGATTCACTGGAGTTAAGCATATGAATGGGAACAATGAATATATGCTTTGTTTCTAACACTGTTGATGTATTGAATATTGACATATGAAATACCAAGGTAAACTTGACTCAAGAAGTGTTTTGTAGGGCTTCCCTGGTGGCGCAGTGGTTGAGAGACCGCCTTCTGATGCAGGGGACACGAGTTCGTGTCCCAGTCTGGGAAGATCCCACATGCCACAGAGCGGCTGGGCCCATGAGCCATGGCTGCGGAGCCTGTGCTCCGCAACGGGAGAGGCCACAACAGTGAGAGGCCTGCGTACCGCAAAAAAAAAAAAAAAAAAAAAAAAAAAAAGTGTTTTGTAATCAATAGTCAATGAACTGATAATCTAGTTATAGGCAAAATGCCATTTTGGGACTCATGATAGATGGCTATTGTTAAACTAATTGTGTATAAAGGCCCTGTTTGTTGAAGAGAGAGGTGATTCATTTGTAGCTGAGAGGCAGATTTACATGCCAAGAGATGTTTCTTGACATTTTGCTCATGTGAAGGTCAATTGTGGTAATTTATTTAAACAATTCATTGAGTATATTAAAACAAAGTAATTGAAAGTGAGGATGTGCTTATACAATTAATTTTTTGAAATAGCAAAATTATACCACACCTATATATGTCATGAGCATTACATATTTGTTGACACTCGCTTAATGAAGATGAATGCTTTTTAACAAGTGATCATCCCCTAGATAATCCTTTTTGAAAATCTGGATTTTATATACTGTTTTTATTGGAAACACTGATAGCCAGTAGTATAACTTACCTAATTTTTATTATGGGATGCTTCCTAGTTCTCAATTATTCAGTTATTTTGACCTTTATTTTTAAGAACTTGTAACTATAGAATGTTTAAATATAAAATATTTCTATCCTGTAGTATTCAAGAGTATGTCCTTTTTTAAAAAAAAAGGAGCATGGAATATTTTGCTTACTACGTGATTAACTTGGGAACATCTTGCTGGGGTAAAGCAACCCATAATCGCTACAATCAGGTATTTTGTGTGGGAATCCCAGATCAGTCACTCATCAGCTGTTTGTGAGGTTGAATATGTTAATTAATCTTTCTAAGTCTTGGTTTTCCCATCTGTGAAATAATTGAGACTTTCAATGTTACATCTTTGATTCTGTGGATAAAAAAATATGCAATAAGCCTATCAGTAGTATGTACTGGAATAATGGTAGCTCTTTTAGAGTCTTCATCCATTGCATCTGTTACTTTTCCCCATCCCTGTCCCTACAGACACACTTGTATTCTCAATAGAGGCTTACAATTAGGAATTAAATTAACAGAAGATATTGTTTAAAATGCATTATTGGTGGAATAGGAGTTGACAATTTCAAGTCCCAGCGTTTTCAGCATTGCTTTTCTTGCTCACTGGCTGAGAGGTGAAGTCTCTCAGCTCCCCACACCCTCTGCTCTGCAATCTCATGACCACAGCAAAACCAGATTTGGGCACACTTCCCCCTCCCCAGGTGTATTTGTTCCCTAAGGCTGCTGTAACAAATTACCATGAACTGAGTTGCTTAAAGCAATAGAAATTTATTCTCTCACAATCTGGAGACTAGAAGTCCTCAGTCAGCATGTCAGAATGGCACGAATGCTCTTTGAATGCTCTAGGGGAGATGTCTTCCTTGACTCTTCCAGTGTTGGTTGGTTGCTGGCAATCCTTGGTGTTCCTTGGCTTGTGGCAGCATGCTCCAGTCTCTGCCTTCATCATCCCACGGCCGTTTCCCTCTATGTGTATCAGTGTCCAAATTTTCCTCTTAGAAGGACACCCGTCATTGGATTAGCTCTCACCCCAATCCAGCATGACCTCTGCTTGATTACATCTGCAAAGTCCCTATTTGCAAATAGGATCACATTCACAGGTTCCAGCTGACATAAATTTGGGGGGGGGGGACACTAAGCCAGTTCACCAAGGCTTCAGACATATGCTCCCTCCCTAGTCCCTTCTGAAAACCAGGGTCTCTCACATGCTTTACCCCTTTGACCCCTCTGCAAGCAGCAGCCACCCATAAGAGCAATGCATAGCCCTCCATGAAATTCTGTAGGAAGGAAAGAGGCCAAGTTTTCCTTGTGATATTATCCATGTCAACTCATTAGGTAAAATAGCTGTAAATCCTCTGTGGGGTGATAGTCTCTAGGAGAATGTGATGTCAAGTTGCAAGAGAGTTGGGGAAAATACAGTGGAGGAACATTTGTCGTAGTTATTGAATGTTCCCTGGTGTGGTGATCTCAACCTTCATGTGCTCAGCCTCTCCCCACCCCTCCCCTCCCCTCTCCTCCCCTCCCCTCTCCTGTTAGTACTTAGTGGTATCTCAATTTAACAGATGAGGAAATGGATATGGAAGTTACATGACTTCTTCAAGATCCTATAGCTAATACATGGCACAGAAGAATAGTATGTCCAGTCTTCTCTAACTCAGATATCCAAATTCTTTCCTGTTCTCCAAGAACTTAGGATATGTCTTTTTCCCTTTGAACTGCCCACTGAATTTCTATCATCTTTTCTCATGTGAAATCAGAATGGTGAAATAAGTCCTGAAAAGACGATCTAGTAAAAACTGCACCTTTCCCCACCCTTTAACCAGAGGTATTAGTACCCCATGTGTCCTCTTCATCCTCTTTGTTTTGCTGTCTTTGATTAAAAACCTTCTCTGACTGCTCCTTAACAGTCAGACAAGATGTGCATTTTGCAGGACAGAAGGAAAACCGGGATGGATTTGGATATGAGAAGTGAATGCTTCTGGAAACGCTGCTGACTGCGCTTACAGCTGAACTGTATTGTAGTTGGAAAATTGCCAGTGTTTGAAGTTATGGAAAAGCATAAGGTAACACAAAAAGAGTAGTATTCTACAGTTGAAAAAAATCCATTCCTTAGATCAAGACTGAGATATACATTATTTCCATTTTGCAAACGAGCATTTAAGTGACTGTAATAATATAATCAATGAGGCCAGCATAGAAACCAAGTGTTTCAGACAAAAGCCAGCATTATTTTGTTCTCCATCAACAAATAAGCAAATTGATTTAGGCTTGAAATATATTCCAATGAACTATTCTGTGTATATATTGAAAAGTTAATGACATAGTAACATTAAGGTTTATTTAGTTTTTTTTAAAATTATACTTGAATTTCCTTCTGTTCAATATTATTTGATAACCAGTTTTCTATCCTACAATCAGATTAATGTACTCTCACTTCTTGCTTTACATGTTCAGTATTTTATCTCCTTTAACAAATTGTTCAGAACAGCAAGTGCAAAATTTAAAAGATAATGTCTATAGATCAACCCTATTGTTCATTCTTAGTATTAAAAAATAATTGAATGGCTTCTACATGATGATTTCCTTTTAAAATTGATTGGGTATAAATTTGCATGTGTTTTGCATGCTTTTTTATTTCGTCCTGATATATGGAAACTAGTTATAAAGCAAAACAAAATTATGGGAGTTCCGTCCTTAAACAGCATCTAGGGCTAAGGCTAAGCTTGGCATATCTAATTCTATATCACAATAGTTTCCAAATCAGTTGTCTATATTATTCATATAATAAAAATTAACTGTTTTGAGCAGTATTTTAATACTGCACAAAATAGGACAGCTATAAAAACCTGAGTTTTACCACTTGAGAAAATGATTACATTTGCGTGGGCTTATGGACATATTTAAATTTACATGTGGATGCATTTTCTCCTGTTACTTTCTCAAATGGGTGAGTGAACCCTTGCAGATTATTGACAGGAAGTTTGGGATTTTCAGTGGGCTCTACTGGTATTTGAGGTTGATTTCATGGTGGACAGTCACTGTTCAGCACAGAAAGCTTCCTCTGTGATACTGTCAATCCAGTTTTGCAGTAAAGCCAGACAGTCTGATACAGGATGATGGCTTGGGTCATCTTATATTCAGCTGTTTGAGATAAGGGTGCATCTCCCTTAACTAGCCCACTGCATAATTTATTTCAGATGCTACAACTGTCACAAATTTGACTTAGGATGAGTCGTTCAGAGAACTTCTATTTGCAGAGGTAGAAGATGAGTTCATATGGCACATATTTTGCCCCTTGAACCATATTCTAATTCAGTATTTTCAAATTCTGCTCCAGATTTCTAGGATCTGTGACTCATCCTTTAGCAGAAGAACTTTGCTATATCTGTTGGGCTTTGTGTGACATTTCATTGGAACAAAGGATGGCAGTGGCCAAAAGATCAGATGGCTATGTCTGCTCTTCTTAAATTTAAGGGGATTTACCATCTTTTTAAAGAAAAGGGCCACTGTGTGCTTAATCTATATTTTATCCTTTAAAGCCTAGTTCTTCACCATTTAGGTTTCATATACCTCACTGAGAATTTCACAGAAGCTATAAGACTTTTTAGTAAAATTCACAAATGCATAGGCATCCAACTTTTCAGAGACAATTTAAAATATTCAAAGTCCACTGTAAGCTCTGGGATCCCAGGTTAAGAACTCTTATCTAAATTTTATATTATTGTTATTAATTCTGCCACCAGAAAACCTGAGACAAAAAGCCCTACCACTTGACTTCATACTCTTTATCAAAATGAATTCAATAGAGATGTAATTTTAAGTCTAAAAATAAAATTTTAGAAATAGTTGAGAAAATTAAGTATTCATAGAATATCAGAAAATCAAAGGCAGAAATAATAGTCAAAAATTGAATCAAGATTAAAACTTCAAATTCCTAAGTGACAAAATCAGTACATACATATGCTAGTTAGAAAGTTCATCTCTCTCCTATGTAAGGAATAATCTATAAGAAAATCAATGTCACAATGGTAGAGAAATGAGTAAAGACCATGAATGTGCAGATTGTAAAATGAGAAATAAAAATGGTCGAGAGGGGGAAAAATTCATTTTCCCTAGTAATTAAAACTATGAGGTAACTGTTTGTCCTTCAGATCAGCAAACTTGACCAAAAAAATCATAGTACCCAGCATGGCATTCTCATTTTCCTACTGAGCCCATAAATCGAACAAGCTACCTGAAGTGAAATTTTTCAGTATGTTGCAAAAGCCCTAAAATGGTACAAGGCTTGAGGCAATAATCCCATCCCAAAGAATTTAAGAAAATGGACAAGCAAGCAAGGTTTCTGTTGCAACCTCTTTTAGTAGTGGAAAATTGGAGACAATGTACAAATTCAAAACAGCAGATGGAGTAGACACATTATAATGCATCAGTTAGATACGGTGGAGTCATTAAGATACTGCGGAAAATGATTACTGATATAGAAGGGGGTCAAGAGAGATATTAATAGAAGACAGCATGTTACAAAGTAACTATAGAATTTTGTATATCTATGAAAAATATCAGTTTTATATGTCAACATATTAATATTGGTTTTCTCTAAATGGTGGTAGTTTAAGTATGTTCACTCTATTCTTTTAAAAATTATGTTGCTTATCTGTATTTTCTGTTTGCTATTGTAGTCCTGTGCTAATGGGATAATTTTTTTTTTTTTTGGTCAGGAAATTGCAAAGGTTTTATTTCCTCTGACCCACATATCTAATTGTATAAGTAGTCTATTATCGCTGCTTATATTACAAATGTGTAGCTAATTAACTCATCATATTCTCCCTGAAACATTCTCTCCCCCACCTTCTGTGCTCTCAGTTTATCTTCTTTTCTTTCTTTCTTTCTTCGTTCTTTCTTTCTTTTAATAGGATAATTTTTAAATTTAAGCAAGTTCATACCAAATTCTAAAAAATAGTGCTGAAGATGTGGCTCTATGAAAGATGTAGTTATTTCCAAGATGGTAAGAGATGTGGACTCCTTCCTTTGTTATATCGTAAAGCTTTTAATTTCATGTGTATATGTGATTTCATATATATATTCCTATTCACATGCATATATTCGTATTAGTAGGGGTATGTGATTCTGATGGAATTCAATTCATATATGGTTAAGAAAAGAAGTGTTTTTTGTTTTATTTTATAATGATATAGTTGTGTCTCCCTAACCCAAGAAGAGGCATGTGGCTGTTTCAGGAAACAAATGAAACTAATCAACCCTCTGCTTCTTCTTGGGCACTTGCTGTGTCCGCCCCCACCCCTCCGCCATTCATTCTCTCTCTCTCTCTCTCTCTCTCTCTCTCTCTCTCGCTTCCTCCCTCCCTCTGAGTCTCCCTCTGCCTCTCTCTGCTTTGCTGGCTGACATGGTGGGAAACGCAAGCACTCACTGCTTTCAAACTCTACAGTCTTAGGGCTGTGGTCATTGGAGGAAGATGGTGTAACCCCCCGGAAGCCAAGCCAAGGATCCCAGACTCTGTCTGTGGTGGCATGGGTCAGATGCCCATGGCAGACAGTTGGCTCGGAGGGAGGTGTGCAGTGTGGTCTAAGAACATGTCAGTTCTCCCCTGCTCCCTGTGGATTGCAGTGCAGGCATGAGTAGTTCCTTGAACACTGGGAAAAGATCAACCAAGTGAAAAATGTATCCACCATACTGAACAGTCTTTTTTGTTTCCTTTTGCATAATGCCTGACTAGCTAAATCTGAATCTTCACTAGTATTTCATGATCTTTATATATTCTAATTATGTTTACTTGGTATAGTATTAGCTCAGCACTAAACATTCAGATTAAGATTAGAGTAATAAATTGCTATCAAGTTCCATGAATGCTAGTTCTGTGTTTTGAAAAATATGGTGACCAGGTTTTGGTGTTCTCCTGTCTCTCTCTAAGTCTTTGATGCTGGTGAGGTCTTCTCAGCTCCAGGGCATCTCTGTTTTGTCTTCTAGCACGTGACTACAACCTCTATGCAAAGACTTGCCCAACCCTGAAAGCCTAGGCCATTCTTAATGATTTAACCCATGGTGGTAGCTTACTTGAATAGTTCTCACAGGCTGATTACATTCTTTTACATTTAGCTTTTTTGAATTTCATAATTTTCCCCAGAGTTCTAGCAGAATATAGTCCTAAAAATATACAGAAAGTTATTAAACCTGGAATTAGACTGCTAACGTATTTTCAAATCGAATGTCTAATTTCATAATTGGAAAATGATACATCTGCATGGAGAAAATCAGTGGGGTTGGAAAACAAATTATGTGTTGACGGTGTTGGTACAGAAAAATTATACATATTTATGAACGGCCAAATCATCTTATTACTGGAATTTGAAAATATAATTACCAGTCATTTATAAGGTTATGATTTCAAGTGAATGCCTTATCTCGGGGCATGTATTTTATGTGTGTGTGAATTTACACATATATGCTATATACTATACAGTATCTCTAGGTACTGTCTGATTTGATTTTTTAACTAGAATTCAGATTTTAGGGAATTCAGTGCTATGGCAAATAGATACTATGTGAAATGATTAGTAAAATAAATTGCCACTTTTAAGCTCTAGAAGAATGCTATGCTTTACAGTATTTTAATAATAATCTATAATATACCCTTTAAGCACATTGTGTGAATTGTTCAAAAGACCATATTAAACTAAGTTCCTTTAAGGATTTCGTTTTACGATCATAAATGTGAAAGGATTGTTCTTCCATATGTGTTTTTATTGTAGTTGTATATTTTTATTGTATTGTATAATTCTCTCTTAATATTGCTGGGACTGGGTGACATCAACCTTCAGAGAGATACTCTGGAGGCCCCACCACTGCCTCCCACAAAGTTGCCATGGAGACAAACTCACTGCAGCTTCGTGTCTGGGTTGTCAGAGTGAGGTGCAGGGCAGGTGGTCCCTGCAGTGACCCAGGCCCAGATCCCTGAAGGAATTCTGGAACTTATAGATCTGATTTTCTGGTATGCTGCCTAGAAATCTACATTTTTACCAAGGTCCTCAAGGTGATTCTGTTACACATTGAAGTTTGAGACCCACTGATTTGATTCAGATGGGAAATGCATCCATTATATAATGTATGGAAATCCAAGCATAGAAAACACTCTTCTTTCCCTTTTAAGAGAAATCAACTTTATTATCTTAGCAGAGTGAGCCCTATCCTGCAGCAATATAAATCTGGGCAGAAAAACTCCATGCAACTTTCCATCACTGAATTCTCCAAATGTCTGAAAGGCAGAGAAAGATCCAAGGATCCTGAAGACATGGGGAATCTGGGTCCTTAGTGGCAGTCTGTTTCTCTTGGGAGAATCTCAATGATTCACCTCTGGTACTGCTTTGTCCTCAGAAGTGACTACAGGTAGTTTTTGTCAGTCAGCTCGAGATAATAGTATTTGTTTGCATGATGCAGGTTGGCGTGCTGCTGAGAACACCAAATGCCCAGTCAGACAACCTGGGTTCTGGGTCTAGCTTAGTCGCTCACTGGTTATATGAACTTGGGAAATCCTTAGGGTCCCAGATACCTTGGCCCTTTACTAACGTCCTGATTGGAAGGAGGCTCTTTGGCTTCAAGGTGGCCCTCACTGCCCATGATTTAGTATAACATGTCCGTAATGTAGTACTGCGGTGGTTGTTAGAAAGGCAGTAGACTAATTGAGGGACGACAGAAAAGTGGGTTCATTTAGTTTTGTGACGCTTCATATGAGTTCCTTCATCCCCAATACTGTAATTAGACCAAAACATTTGGAATGACAAGGCATGTCAACCCCCATTTTGGGTTATTAATAGAAAAGCAGGAGTCTGTAAATTCAACCTAGAATTTTTATATTTTAGGGCTTCCCTGGTGGCGCAGTGGTAGAGAGTCCGCCTGCCGATGCAGGGGACACGGGTTCGTGCCCCGGTCCGGGAAGATCCCGCATGCCGCGGAGCAGCTGGGCCTGTGAGCCATGGCCGCTGAGCCTGCGCGTCCAGAGCCTGTGCTCCACAACTGGACAGGCCACAGCAGTGAGAAGCCCATGTACTGCAAAAAAAAAAAGAATTTAGTCAAACATTATTGGAATACTCTCCTAGTTGACCAATAAAACTATGGGTTATTATGCATATTATTTGCATGTGTCATATATTTTTGTTTTCACTTAATTTGAGAAATATTATCCAAAGAATGTACAATAAAGTAGCCGGGGGTGTAGCAACAAAGATTCTGTGGACAGAATGTGCAGTGCTGTTTGTCAGATGGTCGCCAAATAACAAGCTTGCTTCACGCCACCTTCGGCCCTCCTTTGAAAGTGGTCATCAGTACCTGGTCAGTGGGAAACCAGCACAGACTCAGGGAGAATTGTGCCTTATGGCAGTCAGCCTTGATATACATTCTCTAGGAATCTATTTTCAGTATACTAAAAGAGAGGCTAAAGACACGCTGGAAGTTTACCAAAAGACAGTAAGATAGAAATGGGCGTTCATCGGACTCAGTCTGCAGAGGGATATCATTCTTGTTAGTGGCTCCTTCTAAATCATCTCTTGAGGGCTTCCCTGGTGGCGCAGTGGTTGAGAGTCCTCCTGCCGATGCAGGGGACACAGGTTCATGCCCTGGTCCGGGGGGATCCCACATACCGCTGAGCGGCTGGGCCCGTGAGCCATGGCCGCTGAGCCTGCGCGTCCGGAGCCTGTGCTCCGCAACGGGAGAGGCCACAACAGTGAGAGGCCCGCGTACCGCAAAAATAAATAAATAAATAAATAAATAAATAAATAAATAAATAAATCATCTCTTGAGCGTAGCATGTACTCTGTGGTCTTTTGTCTTAGAGACAGAGGTGCTCAGGCTCGCACCCTGAATTTCTGGAAGTGGAATCGTAGAAATTCAGTGGATGTATGTGAACAGACAGGGATAGAGACACAGCACACACACTCACACCTGTATTTGTCTGGCACCTTAGTCATTGACGGACATTGTGTAAGCAATAGTTTTCCTGCCATCAAAGCAGTATTGAAGCAGTGGTGTGTTCGGGCCACTACATACAGCTGCACAGGTTGTACACTGCACAACTCTAGAAGATGTTATCCATCTAGACCTCTGTCCCTCATACGTGCTTATGATGTTGTTACAATGCTCATTCCATTCTGCTGCCAGGTGATAGCCAATGCTGCTGGTGTACTGACCACATGGAGTAACGAGTACCCAGATGACAATGTGGATGGTACCCCCCAGAGTTGTGTGGTGGTGCAGCCCTGGGGCTGAGTTAGGCTCACAGTGAAATGCCACACTCCTGGCCACAGCTGCGTGTTACAGAGATTAGCCAGTTCTTGGTGCCCCTCACCTTTAGGGTGTATTACTGTGAATACTTCTGACTCACAGTCGTTGCCCTAAAATACAGGGTAGGTTTGAGATTTTATGTTAACTCTGCTTTAAAATTTAAGAGCAAGGAGAGATGAGAAAGAGAAGTTACAGCACATCAGTTCATGGGTGACAGGACCAAACAGCTTCCCTTCATGGCTAGTGTGGGGCTTCCAACACCACCCTGGTCTGAACTGAGGGTCAGTTAAGTGTCCCCCAGGCTAACCATTCTGAACATCAAATGGCTCCAAGTCACCAGCACTAATATTGTAACTTGCATTATCTCCATGTAGTGTTTTCCACATTCTCCACATAGGATGTGCATTCACTCAGCCAGCCAATGACATGTTGAATGCACAAGTATATGTAAATGATTTATTGCTAGAATGTGATTTAATTATTTAATATAAATTTAATTGAAAAATAAAAATGTATAACTTGAGTTCACATTACAGGACTGAAATAGCTAAAATACCTGTTATAAATACCACTGCATTTCCCAAAATTGAATATTATAGTACTGGCTTCATGGAAGATATTTTAGAAAATCCAAATCTTTGTTTTCTATCTCTATGATGACTCTAGTTATTAAGAAACCATGCAAAGTCCACAATGTATAATGGATCTATTCTGATGCAATAAACACATAACATTTTACTATCTCAATAATTGTTTTTAATTGAAATATTTAATAACTCATTACTGATAAACTACTTGTTATTGAAAAATCATGATCTAACCCTAAGTAGTTTTGAGTCATTTTGAAAAACCCACGTCCATCAAATGGGCTTCTTTTTTTTTTTTTTTTCCTGGTACGCGGGCCTCTCACTGTTGTGGCCTCTCCCGTTGCAGAGCACAGGCTCCCGACGTGCAGGCTCAGCGCAGGCTCAACGGCCATAGCTCACAGGCCCAGCTGCTCTGCGGCATGTGGGATCTTCCCAGATTGGGGCACGAACCCGTGTCCCCTGCATTGGCAGGCAGACTCTCAACCACTGCGCCACCAGGGAAGCCCCTCAAATGGGCTTCTTGATATTGATTCCTGGCATCTCCTGTCTTTGCCTTTCTCTCCACCTTCTTATTTGGGCCCATTATACACATAGATGACTCCAAGAGTCTTATAACTAAACTCTCCCACAAATACTACACCTTTTTTCAAAATAGTTTTCAGGCTGGATTTAGAATAAAATTTTCAAAATATTAAAATCTTATCTCAAAGGTCATTAGCCCATGGATGAAATCTCATTTTTAAAAACATTTTTGTGTTTTAAAATGTGTTTTATTGAATTATAGTTGATTTACAATCTTGTGTTAGTTTCTGGTATACAGCAAAGTGATTCCGTTTTATATATATATATATATATATATTTTTTTTTAATATTATTTTCCATTATGGTTTATCACAGGATATTGAATATAGTTCCCTGTGTTATACAGTAGGACCTTGTTGTTTATCCGTTCTATAATGGTTTGCATCTGCTAACCCCAAACTCCCAATCCAACCCTCCCTCACCCCTTCCCCCTTGGCAACCACAGGTCTGTTCTCTATGTCTGTGAGTCTGTTTCTGTTTCATAGATAAGTTCATTTGTGTCATATTTTAGATT
The DNA here is from genome assembly GCF_964165515.1 of Mesoplodon bidens. Taxonomy (NCBI): domain Eukaryota; kingdom Metazoa; phylum Chordata; class Mammalia; order Artiodactyla; family Ziphiidae; genus Mesoplodon; species Mesoplodon bidens. The sequence goes on along the minus strand of NC_138160.1, from coordinate 10,749,982 downwards.
CCACCTAAAAGTGATATATCATGTGGTATTTGTCTTTCTCTTTCTGACTTGGTTCACTTAGTATGGTAATCTCTAGGTCCATCCATGTTGCTGGAAATGGCATTATTTCATTCATTTTTATGGCTGAGTAGTATTCCATTATATATATGTACCACATCTTCTTTATCCATTCATGGACGAAATCTCTTGATTCATGGCCAGGTTCTTCAAAATATCTAAAGAGTGCAAGTTCAAAAGAGTGGACACCAGCCCTTTCTGGCCTGGATCTTCCTTTCTTTCTTGTTACATCTTCTAAGAGTCTTTTCTCTGGGCCTTCACTCTACTTTTCTGATCCATTTGGCAGCCTGGAGACTTGCTCTATGTATCCCTGCCTCAGGCCAGCACGCATACTCCCCGTGACTGAAACTCCCCCTGAAACTCCCCCGCTGACCAACTTCTGCCTGTCCCTCGGGACTCAGCTCAGCATCTTATCCCCAGGGGTACTCCTGACCTTTCCGTGCCTGCCTGGCCCTGTCAGAACATTTGTCTCACTGCAGCAGCTGTCTCTTTATCCATCTGTTTCCCGCTCAGGACCACAGAACTGCAAGATCCTTTGACTTCATTTCTTTGCCTGCTGTTCCCTGAGCTCAATGCATTAAATAGGAGCTTCATGAACACCTGCTGTCTGAGCAAACTGAAGGAAGGTAGAAGGAAGAAAGGAAGCAGGGAGGGAAGGAAGGAAGAGCCCTACCTGAAGAGAGATTTAGTGACTCCCTTCGTGAAGACAGATATTACAATATGCACAGTGCTCCATGGCCAACAGAATCTTGAAGCATTTGCAGTCTGAGTCTGTGCCAGTTAGACGATGTTCTTTGCTTTTCATCTAGACATATTTTTCTTGGTATGAATATAACTTTTATTCCTGTGAATTGGATGTGTGATATTGGCTATTAAATTGTAAGCCCTTTGTAGTAGAAACTGCTTTTCCTCTTAATGTCTTGACTCTCTGTGTCTGGCACAGCATCTGGCCCTTGGGTAATATAATTTTAATAGCACAAGGGACCAGTGGTATCACTGCAACCAGGTTAGGTAGCTGGATTGAGTGAAGTGTATCAGTTAGGGTCGTTGGTTGGTTACAAGTCAAAGAACCACTGATTCGCTCAAGGGGGAAAAATTATTTGTTGGAACAATATGAGATGCTCATAAAATAAAAGGACATGTCCAAAAGCTAGGGTTTAGGAAGGGAAGGACCCAGGAAAACTCCAGAGGTATAGGCAGCAGGGACTAGCAGATGACTTTGGGCTGTCCCCATCAGCAGAATCAAATTCAACTATTTTTTATGTGTTGCTCTCCTTGAGGTTCAGAGCCTAAGAGGAGCTCACTGGATTAGAGACATGCCTACAATTGGCCAGGAAAGCATGCTGTATTAGCTTCCTATGGCTGCTGTAACAAATCACCACAAATTCAGTGGCTTAAAACAACACAGATTTATTGTTTTCTAATTCTGGACGTCAGGGCCCTGAAATAATTCTCACTAGGCTAAAGTCAAGGTGTTAGAAGGGCTGCATTGCTTCTGGAGGCTCTAGAGGAGGACCTATTTCCTGCCTTTTCTGACTTCGAGAGGCTGCCTACATTCCTAGGTTCATGGTCATCTTCCATCTTCAAAGCCCGCAGTCACATCACTCCATCTTATTCCATTGTCCTGTCTGCCCTGACTCTAACCTTCCTGACTCCCTTTCCACGAGTTAGGATCCTTGTGATTACACTGGGCCCACCCGGATAATCCAGGATGATCATCTCCATTGAGGGCAGCTAATTAGCAATGTTACCTCCATCTGCACTAATCCCCCCTTGCCATGTAACATGACATAGTCACAAGTTCTGGAGGTTGGAACGTGAACGTCTTTGGGGGCCATCATTCTGCCTACCACAGATAGGCACCCTTGATTATGAGTGCAAGAAACTTCATGCATCCTAAATGAATATCTCCCCCAAGGAAAAAAATCAAGGTTCAACCAACAAAAGCAGGGAGGAGGGCTACAGTTCAGACAAAACCAACAGACTTCTCCTGCACATGTTGAAGTTCCATTTTTAGCACGAAAAAGTGCATTCTAAAGATGTTTCTCCTTGCAGTGAAGGTATCTGAAATTAGGTGAGTAAATTTGACAATATGAAATGTTTAAAATAGCATTCAAGTAAGTCATTCTCTTTCTTCCCCTGGAAGCTCTTGTAATGCCAACTGGCCAAGTTTGGCAGACAATTAAAGCCAAGACAGCATGTCTTCTACAAAAGTGTTGCCTTGGTCAGTTGAACCATAGACAAGTGAGACACTAAATGACTGCTACAGAGAGGGTTCCCATCCTACAATGAAATGGCCTAAAGGCTTTGTTATCAACTTGCATGTTTTCAGAGGATTGCATTGGCCTGGGTAACCTGGCAGATTGTAATAGCTCTGAGTAAAGGTGTGTTTCTTCCATTTCTATTACCTTTTATGAGCCTTTACTGAAAACAAGTGGAAAGGGATTCTGTGCCCTAGATTAAGAATAGTTGTCCAGGCAGGATTCAGTTCATGAATTCTCTTTCTTTTGCCAAGTTAAATGTGTGATTGCAGAATCAAACTTGCAGATAAGCAGTAGAAAAAAGGACACAGGCTAGTGTTGGCTGGCCCCTATAGGAGATGTACTTACTTCCTGTAAGGAGTTGCTCCTGGCCATTCTAAGACAGTTAAACTCATAATTCATGATGCCCTAGACTAAACTCACAAGGTTACTGCAAAGCACATGAATAAAAATAAGCAAAGGAGAAATACGATTGAACACTGTCATTTATCTTAAAGCAAGCTCTCCTTTGGAAATTGTAGTGCTCCTTTATTTCATCTTTCATTTACTTTTTGAAGTAATTCTTTTTTGGATCATTTCGTTTCTTGGATACCCACATGTTTCATGTTACCCATAAGAGGGTTGTCCAGTGCCAGCTCTTGCTTTTGGTTCATTGTGCAAGAATGCAAGATTGGAAGCTTGTTCTAGACATTACAGTGTATGTATCTAATAGACAAAACGTATGGTTTTATTCTCTGCTCTATTAAAGACTCAGGGTTTGACCTTGAAAATATTACATAGTTCCTTTGCACCTCATTACCCTCCCATTTATAAAATATATCTGCAAAGAGTCCTTACTGGCCCAGGCTGCTTGCTCTAGGGCTGCTCGTGTGCTTCTGTACTTTTTGCTGTGTAACAAGAAGAAACATATGCATTAGATGTCAGTACTGTAGGGGACTCCAGGATTGATGAAGTGAAATTGAGGTTTCACCTAGTTATATCAACAACAAATGTATTTTTCATATTTAAATTATTACTTTATATTGGAGTATAGTTGATTTACAATGTTGTGTTAGTTTCAGGTGAATCTGAAAAAGAATAGATATATGCATATGTATAACTGAATCACTTTGCTATATTTTTCATATTTAAAGGTGAAATTTATCTTCCCCATATCTAAAAACTAAATATATTAGAAGTCACATATCTATGGGAATAACATGGGTTTTCCTCTTACTAATTTGACCAATAACACTTACTCTACATGATGTGATCCAGTCCCTTGATTTTTCAAGTCCCACATTCTTCTAATCATGAGAGAGTCCAGTTTCCAAATTTGCCTAACATGTTAGCTAATGTGGTCAATTTGAATTTTAAATTGGAATTTGTCTTGGTGACCATCACAAGCTACACATTCTTTTGGTATAAAATCCTGTATGTTGGAGACATTGGTTTTAGGTCCTATTCATGGTTAGTGGCAGCTGAGTGAGGTCTTCTGCCACCATGGCGGTGTTTCTTATATTCAGACTCGGTTTATCATCTGTTCTGAGGTTGTTCGTTCCTAAATCCTTATGTAGTAACTGTAACAACTTGAATATATAAAATTAAAATTCAATGCATTATTATTCAGTTTCCTCTAGGTACTTAGACAGTGATTAAATCATGACCAGTTATAAATGATCTTGAAAATAAAATCTGTAAATTAATTTCTGATTAATGTTCTTCACCCTATTTTGTTCAATTCGTTCAACCTATCACTGGAACTTTAACCCTGTGTTCAAAGTTCAGAGAGATTTAAAAAAAAAAAACAGTTGACAGTGTTTATTTCTCAATTGCACAAATTATATGTGTGATACACAGAAATTAGATCATGATTTTTCCGATAGGATGATGAGTTGATTTGTTATTCTAAATTGAAATTCAGTCACTTGTACAATTTAAATTTAGCATCGTTCTCAGAGTAATTACTGTTTCATAAAAGCAGTCTATCAGATGGCATTGCCTCATGTGGATGCCACGTACAGACAAAAAGTCACAGGGGAACAGAGGCAGAATCCATGCAAAACAAAAGGTTCTTTCAAAACCCGGCATCATTTTCTTTGGTGGAATTATTGACATCAACAAGTACCAGTAGCCACTTGTTTCTTAATTAAGTTAATAAATGACTAATTGATCTAGTAAGTAAATGATTCCAGGCAAAACGAATGCTCATACAATGAAAAGACCAATTAAATAATCACATACAGACGAATAAGTTAAACATTATCAATTCACTTGCTACTTTATTCATTAATTCATTCAACAGAGCAGCAATGAGCCACTGGTTGGTAAGAAAAACTCTTAACTAAGGGATTGGGACCAGTCAGTAAAGAGAAGTCATTTAAAATTAGAGAGTCATTAAAACAAATACATAAAAGATATATTCATTTGATTTTGACATATTTATACCTGTGTTCACTGATCTTATAGGACCTGGTCCATTTACTTAACTATGGGCCTGCCCATAAGGGTTCCAAATGAACATTCTTGCAAACCCTTCCTCACCCTAGTCTCCCCTCATTGTATTCTCTACGATATCCAGTTTCCATTTATCTAAAGTAAGAAATCAAGACACGTTTGGAGCATTTTGAAGGAAAAATCCTTCTAGATGTGTATAATTGTTCCCTAGCCATTTACAATCATCCCATCTATAAACCCATGGCATTTTATTTTTTTTTATTTTTTATTTTTTTGCGGTATACGGGCCTCTCACTGCCGTGGCCTCTCCCGTTGCGGAGCACAGGCTCCGGACCCGCAGGCTCAGCGGCCATGGCAAACGGGCCCAGCCGCTCCGCGGCATGTGGGATCTTCCCGGACCGGGGCACGAACCGGTGTCCCCTGCATCGGCAGGCGGACTCTCAACCACTGCGCCACCAGGGAAGTCCCCCCCATGGCATTTTAAAATGGATTTTCTTAAAGGAGTTTCACCAAAGCATTAAAAAATAATAATAATAACAACAACCTTTTATGCAGTTGTGTCTCACTGGTTTACATGTTTGGTTAAATAATAGAATCACAAGTTAAACTGGAATGAATGGATTTGGAAGCAACACAGCTAGCTGCTGGTAAACTGCCCCTTAACCACTGAGGGCAGGGAAGGCCCAGCCTGCTTTGGAGTGGAGAGCTGACCACAAGTGCAGAAGGGGTCGGTCAGCAAGGGTTATAGAATGGAGCCAGTTAAAAGAGCTTCTAGAATACGTACTGCTCATTGTGCTAGGCACTGGGACACTAAAGTAATAAGCACTCGGAAGGCATTCTGACTTGTAAACTTTTCCTCTTTAGAACAAAGATCCACACTTTAGATCCAATCACTGTATTCACCATTTTTCTCTGGGGCACCTCCAAGGTGGGAAGACACCATTTCCTATATGTTTTTTGCATCCACTACTCGATGCCTAGTAGTGGGCCTGGCACACTTTGTGGGTTTTTTTTTTTTTTTTTTTTGCGGTACGCGGGCCTCTCGCTGTTGTGGCCTCCCCCGTTGTGGAGCACACACAGGCTCCGGACGCACAGGATCAGTGGCCATGGCCCATGGGCCCAGCTGCTCCACAGCATGTGGGATCTTCCCGGACCGGGGCACAAACCTGTGTCCCCTGCATCGACAGGTGGACTCTCAACCACTGTGCCACCAGGGAAGCCCTAATGAACTGTTTTTTAAATTGGTACCAGCATCGAGGCATCTTATAGGTTTGTAGGACAGTATTGTGATTGAGAACCACAGGCCGTGTGGCTTTAAACAGTAGCTCCTCCCTTGGTAACTTAGGGAGGTTAACCTCTCTGGACCTCAGTTTCACCATCTGGGAGTTGGGGATGGTAATAGAAGTGCAGCATAGGGTTGTTGTAGTAATTCATCATACTGGTGAAGAGCTCAGGAGAGTGCCTACTACATAGTAAGTATGCATTAATATTCTTATGATATTGTCTTGTGAAACATATTTATTCAATTGTAACTTAAAATTTTAAATATAACTTCATAGCTAATTCCTCATTTGTACAACCATCCATTTATAGATAATATTCTTTTGTATACCTGCCAGGTTGGGTATGACACTCATATGCATTTTAAAAAATTGTTTTAAATTAAGTATTTATTTATTTAATTTGTGGTAAGTGGGCCTCTCACTGTTGCGGCCTCTCCCGTCGCGGAGCACAGGCTCCAGATGTGCAGGCTCAGCAGCCATGGCTCATGGGTCCAGCTGCTCTGCGGCATGTGGGATCTTCCTGGACCGGGGCACAAACCCGTGTCCCCTGCATCGGCAGGCGGACTCTCAACCACTGCGCCACCAGGGAAACCCTGATATGCATTTTTTTAAATTGCTTTTTCATCTAAGACACAGAAAGTAATTGATAGGAAACTTTATTGTAGGGAAGATAAATATAAGAAAATTTTTGTAGTTAAATATTTATGGTTTTTCTAACCAAATTCCATATACCTGCAGTGTTTACATCATTGAGATTTTTAAATAAATACCATGTTGATTTATCTTTAGGTAGATTTTATTTTTTTAAGTCTCTTGGACATTTGGATGTAAAAAATTCAATTTCCAGTACTTGTTACTATGCTTTTAATAACCCCTACAGTTTAATAAGGTTTTCACATTAGCTAGAACTTAAAAACTTTTTTCACCCTTTCAAAAATAGCATCATCTTTGGTTGAAATTTCATCTATCAATTATCTTTTGGAGACAGTGAAAGTTTGTCAACAATATAAAGATATAAAAGATTGTAATCAAGTTTACTCTTGGACCTCTCCCTCCACAAAGACCAATAAAAACACCAAAATATTACCCCATAAAAAGTAAAAAATTCCTACTTAAGTGGCAAAAAATTTATTTTTCTCTCTGGACATAAAACCGCAACTTCATTTTATAAGGGTTATGCTCATTTTCTTTAAATTTGTCTATATTTGAACTCTTATAATTGACTAATTTTTTTAATTGACTAATTTTATAACAACTGAATATCAAAATGTTTGGCATTTTATTCAGGAATAATTTGTGTACTAGAGAGTGGGAACTACTGATCATGGGAGATATTGTAAATATTTAGGAAAAGGAGAAAGAAGAAGTAGAAAGTGGGAAGCCTAATGCTGGAAAGAGACTTTTCCCCATACATTGAAGGAATTAATTGTGAAAGAAGTTATCTTTAAAAGTATATTAGAGGGCCTCCCTGGTGGCGCAGTGGTTGGGAGTCCGCCTGCGGATGCAGGGGATACGGGTTCGTGCCCCGGTCTGGGAGGATCCCATATGCCGCGGAGCGGCTGGGCCCGTGGGCCATGGCCGCTGGGCCTGCGCATCCGGAGCCTGTGCTCCGCAACGGGAGAGGCCACGACAGTGAGAGGCCCGCATACCGCAAAAAGAAAAAAAAAAAAAAAAAAAAAAAAAAGTATATTAGAAAAATGACACAGATATATTTTTAAATGTTAAATATTATCATTTTTAGATCAGGAATATGACATCATCATACCAATCCTATTTACTCATATCTGAGATTTAAAATATGATGTGATTGCATAGAATCACAGAACATATAGAGAAAATTTTTCAAACAGCTTTGCTGAAATTTGCCCTTGCATATTCGAACAAGTTTAGTCTTTTAGAGCATCATGGACTTCATAACATATTAAAAAGGTGTTGACATAATGGTGACTTAAAAAGGTGACATTCTACTTTCAAGATCTCAAGAGTAGTTGGTACCTTAGTGACAAAATCCTAAGGATTTATCTAAAATTAAAAAAAAAAATCTTCCCTGAAACTGATGAGTATTGTTTTGTAGTCAGATTTTTAATGTAAAAGAACTATTACATTCAAACATGGAGAATCCTGAGGTCTAATCAAAAGGATATGACAAGATGTCAGGTATTTGGGTTAAAATCCTCGATCCCTGTTGACTTCTGACCTGTGAGACTGGACTTGCTATTTATTTTTTCTGAGTCTCATTGTTCTATACTCGTGAAATGAAGTTATTAGTAACTACATTTTACATTTTCTGTGAGGGTCAGAATTTTTATCTGTAATCTCAGTACGGTGGATAAAGTGCTATAAGAGAAACATAATAACACCCACTTGAAAAGTCACAGAGTGAAAGATGACTCATATTTCTCTGTGGTTGGAATCAGCTTTTTGTTTGCTGTATTTATTCTACCATTTAAAATATAATTTTATGGGAAGAGGCACCGAATAGACATTTTTTTCCAGAGAAGGTATATAAATAGCCAGCAGGTACGTGAAAAGGCACAAAACATCACTAGTCATCTGGGAAATACAAATCGAATCCACAAGGTAACACCGCACCCCTGTCAGAATGGCTATCATCAAAAAGAGAAGAGATAGTCAGTGCTGTGGAGGACATAGGGAAAAGGGAAGGAATCCTTGTGCACTGTTTGTGTGAATGTAATTTGGTGCAGCCATTATGGAAAACGTTATGGAGGTTCCTCACAAAATTAAAACTCTAGAACTACCTTATGATCCAGCCATCCGACTTCTGGGTATATATCAGGAAAAGCAAACAGGATATTGAAGAAATATCTGCTCTCCCACGTTCATTGCAGCATTATTCACAGTAGCCAAGATATGGAAACAACCTGTGCCTGTCAGTGGATGAATAGAGAAGATGTGGTACATATATACAAGAGAATATTATTCAGCCATGAGAAAGAAGAAAATCCTGCCATCACAACAACATGAATGAACCTGGAAGGCATAATGCTAAGTGAGATGTCAGACAAAGAAAAGCAAATGCTGTAGGATATCACTTATATGTGGAATCTAAAAATACTGATCTCCTAGAAACAGAGCCTAGAAAACAGAAAACAAATTGGCAGAAGTAGGGCTGGGGATTGATAATCTCCTCTTCATATATCCAGTCGTTCATCCATTAAAATATCGATTGATCCCATACAAAGGATATTTAAACCACCGATGTGTAATATTTAATGAATATAAATACAAAAATAAGAAAGGTTCTTTGCTGTATAACCTTCACAAGTACAATAAAAACCTCTCGTACACATATAATTTAGGTTTAATTCTCTAAGCAAAGCCTTACTTTTTTTCTCGAGGGTGTGTGCTGTAATAAGCTAATTATGTCACTTAAAATTTCAAAATTTCTGTCTGTAGGTAAAAAATGTCAACATATCTTGGCAACTTTCAGAAATGATCATGGCTCTATTTAGGTTTTGTTTTATTTTTGTTCTTTTAAGGACAGTAGAGAGATTTATTTTTAAAATTTCCAAGTCTGTGCTAACACCTAAAGTTGGATAGGAGTAGCTGAAACGCTGTGTTCTATAATTAAATATAAAATACTGATTGACGGTTTCCCTGCTGCAGTGGGTTGAATATATCAGCTAAGGAGGACAGATATCTATTTACGGTGTGAGATTTTGTCCTTGAATGCCCATTGATAGTAATTCTGGAAAAAAAAAATGCGTGGTTGAGCTCCAGTATCTTGAGAAATTGGTAAGTGGCAGATACATATTTGGAATCAATGTGAAGAGCAAATTGCCATAATTTGAGTAGACACTTTCAAGTACTATGAAGTGAGACCACGTTGCAGGCCAGCCTGTAGCTGGTATTTGGGGACTTGTTTAATAGATTGTGACAGTCAGAGTTGGTACTTCACAGTAAATTGTTGTGGACTGGCTTTAGAGTATGATTTTTTTTTTTTTTGGTACCAGACTTCATCTTGTGAATGTATGATTGAGCAAAGAAATATAAAATGGAAAACTGCATGTTTGTGTAAAATATTATTAATGAGAATATTTGGGAAGCCAGGTTGTCTTTGCTTATAGGCTTAGACGTTGTTCAGCCTCTTGCACAGATACGATGTAGGAGATGGATGGTAAGTCTTCAGAAGCTGTGCTAAGGGGAACCCCAGTGCCTGGGACATTTGGCAACGACAGTATTTTCTGGGAAGTCACCGTGTGTGATGTGGGGCGAGCGCTGGATTAGGAGCTGCGCTCAGCATACTGTGAAATTTCAGCCAAAAGAATAGTAGCTCTACCACTGAGCCTCTTTATTATAGAATATATTAGAACTTCCTCTCCTATTAAGGGGGAGTCAAAATCTAGAGTATTTTACCTATTTCAATTTCTGTTGAACTTACTGTTACTGTGATGGATCTATACTTGCAGTATCTCAGACTTTCTTTCTCTGGCACAAAGAGAAATGTCTCTGTAGCCTAGTAAACCCATGAAATCAACTGTTAACACATGTTTGTGGTGTCTGGGAGAGCTAGGATGGTTATTGATTCTAGAAGTAGGGTCACTATCCGTATTTTCATAAAGAGGAGCCCTAAAATTTTATACTGTTTTTATAATTAAAATTGAAATAATTAATTTCATCCAGATGTATTCCCACTGTAAGTGTAGACACAGGTATGATTAGGAGAAATAGATATGGTTTGGCTACTTTAATATTATATATTACCCAAGCTCATTAATCTGAATATTTCTATTTTTTAAACCCAGGAAGATTTATAGGACATTTATGTACCAATCACTGTTGTAAGTGTAAAATTCCCTGACAATTTTAAATAGGGCTTATGCTGCATTCTAAATATTCTTTCATTATAACTTATTCACTAAGCATTAAATGGTGCCAACTCTTTACTGGGAACTATTCTAGGTACTGAGGTTGTTAAAATGAATAAGACAGTTTCTGTGCTCAAAGAATTCATGACCTAATTAGGAGATATATAATGTAAAATAAAGGGTGTTTCCATAAATCTGAGATGCTGAGCAGTGTATCATTGATTTAAGAACACTTTTAGTGGCGAGTGACACAAAATCCATCCCAAACGACTTAAAGGAAAATGGTGCCAACAGTCACGTAAAGAAGCATCCCAATTTTAAAAACATTCGAAGTTTTAAAAAATCCCAGAAGAGGTAAGATCATGACAGCTCGTTGTGATAAAGGCACTGCTTGAGCGAGGTTCTAGTTACACAAGTAGCAGTCAGGAGGAAGTGGTTCAGATTGTGGAGTGGTTCAGAAAGGCTGCGGAGAGCAAGAAATGCTTGTGGGGAATTAAGAAGGGGGAAGGGAGTTTAATAGCCAAACAAAATCTTAGAGGTGGTAAAAACATGCAGGAAGAGAAATCTGTGTGTGCAAAGTCTGATTGGATAAGACGTATATGGAACTATAAGAAGCTCAGTGTATCTGTGGTATAAGGTGTGAGGGGAGAAGCAGCCGGGCTTGAGAATGGAGATGTGAGCACTGGCTGGAGCGACAACAGCCTCCTACATCAGGCAGAGGAGATTTCACTCCATCCTCCAGGTCACTGGTCTCCAAACTCTCTTGTAGCCATCAGTTTAGTGGGTAACCATTAGGATTTTTAGATGAAATGGAATAAAATAGAATAGAAATATGGTGCATCCCATGTTTTAAGGCTTTATATTTCCTGAAATTTTGTTTCAGTTAAGATGTGGCAGTCATGATATAACATACACTTCCTGTCTCTGTAGGTGTTGGAAACCTCTGTCCTAGGTGTTGGGATCCATTCAACTCAATTTAGAAAAAAGGCGTGTCATAATCAGATTGATGGTAAGAAAGTTGACTCTCCCAGCAGATAGTGCAGGAATTTGATTGGGCAAGGCACTATTTATTGCAGGCAAGCAAGACAATTTGGACAGTTTTTGTGGCTGTCCAGGCGAGAGATGAGAGGTCAGGCTGAATTTGGTGCATTGGTGGGGTTTTCAGGGAGACATTTGTAATAGGTAGTGAGATATTTGGATATTAGGTGTGAACTCCCGGGAGAAAACATCTGAGTCATTATTTGCATATCCAATGTCAGGTGTGCATGGCTTTACCCAAGAGAGGTGTGGATGGTGTTCAGTGCGAAGAAGTGGACCATGTGGAGCCTTTGCAAACTCACGTGTAAAACAAAGGTTGTCAATCTTGGTGTACTGGCCCACCGGGATTCCACCAACAGTCGTAGAAAATGTCTCAAGTCACTTGTGAATGTAATAAATGTGACAAATCATTTGTTTTCTGAAATTACCAAGTTTAAGTTCATGATCTCCATCAAATTCCAGGTCACAGCCAAACTTCTTACAATCAAGGATATCCCTCCAGCCCAGCAGCGACCCCCAATTACACCCCCTCTCATCGGGGTGTTTCCAGGCTCACCCCAGTGCTGCCTGAATCCCAGCTCAGGGGTTCACCCTTTCTGCTCCTCTTAGCTCACATTATAGATTTATTCTGGCCCTTTCCTCTCTGCCAGGAACCCCTGGCCTTTCCAATGTCCACTAGTCAAAACCCCAACCTTCCTTCAGCTTTTTCTCTCACTCATTGGGTTCTGAGGGGACCCTGCTTGCAGTTGAGGAATCTGCCAGATGTCACTACAGAATCTTGCCTGTCGGGAGACACACGTGTAGGAGGTTGAGGTACCTGCCCCTTGCTTTACCTGTGTGGGCTTTGGCATCTCAGGACACAAGCTTGGCTGGGGCAGGGCTCAGGAGGGCCAAGGACTCACCCTCATCTGCTGACTCCTCGGTCACGAGTACAACCTTTTCAATACTTTTTTAAGGTATTAAGTGTTGATAGAGTGTTTGTTAAGACTAGACGAAGATGCCTGAGATGATGCTTTAGAAGACAAGACTGTGAGTTACTGAGAGAAAAGAACCAAGAGAAGACCCTCTCCTGTCCTCACCAACTTCATTTTGCTAAAACTTTCCTGTGTGTGTGCCTCCCCCAGGCCTGAGTACTGCTACACCACCTTGCCCTGTGGTCTCCACAGAAGCTTTCTTTTTTACCTTCAGACATAATTTAGGTCCTTAAGAATAATCATTCAGATGGGCCTTAAGTCTGGGGGGATATTTAGGTCGGTCCCATTTTCCTCGACAGTTAATAGAGCATGCGATGACTCATAATGGATTTCCTGACCTTCCGTGTTAGGTTCAGCCTCCAACTGTTCCCTCTTTTCTGAATACAGGTAAAAGAGTCCCCTCATGTTTGACATGTGGACTCAGCACTCAGAACTCAACAGCTCTCCACCTTGCCATCATACATCTTCCACCACAGCAACCAATGTCCTTGTGTCTCTGACTCCACGGCTATCTCACACCTTATCCCCAACTTATCAGGTAGAATCGGACATTTCTCCACCTCCTGGCTTTGCCTGCTGGTGCCCCTGTAGTTGCATGTTCTGAATATGGCTCAGTGCTTCTTCCCATCCTTGCATGGTGCTCTCCATAACTTTTGCCAGATTCTGTTTGCAAGCTGCGGGTTGCAAGTATCAAGTCCCAGAAGCCCCAGAGTGTGCTCGATGGATGGTCCTTATCTTAGAAACCACCAGCCCAGGGTATACATTCTCGGCTAGTGGACTAAAGGCAAAAGCCTGACACTCGTTCTAGGCTGTGGGAAGAGCAGCTTTCTTGAGTCGAAATAAAAAGATGTCATTTCAAATATCATTTAGAGAAACGTTCTTAATGCAAAGCCCGTTTTACTTATATTACGTGCTCTAGTGAGCAACCACTACTGATTTTATAGTAATAGTTCATGCATTAACTCAACTAATATTTATTAACTGGCTGCTATATACTAGATACTGAGCTAGATGTGGGAAATTTAACATCGACCAAGACAGGTTGAGTTTCTGCCCTAATTGTATTGAGTTTTGACAAATTCTAATTATGATATTGTTTATGTTATTAGGAGAAGCTGAAATTTTACAGTTTTCTTTAAAAGGAAGGAGCAAGGATGGGTATATTTTTATGTGTACAGAGTGCATCTGAGAGAGAATGATGCTATGCCTATTTCTCTTGGTAGTGGCATGCTAGTTACAAATACAGAATCGCAATTTTGGTGACCAGAGTGATTACACAAATGAGGTGTTCCATAGTGTTGTTTGGGTCATCAGTTTATACTAATTCACACATTCTCTGTACCCTAATGTTAATGGGATGTTTAGGCTTATTCTTCCATTTCACATAATCATAGTCTTTTAAATGTTGCCTGTGGAGTGGAAGGTTATAAAATCAACATGTTAATTACATTCAGTTTTAAAATATTAAATTGCATATGTATTATATATAGATACATATATAAATGATAATATTTGGAGCATTCTAATGGCCAGTTTCATTATTTACTTGGGTGGAAGGTGATGGCCAGTTATGAAAGTGATGCCTAATGATGAGGGTAAAGCTAAAAGCCAGTATTTGCTAATATTTTTGTGTTTTAGAACATAGGAGGGGGACTGTCTTGAAGAGGGTGGGACTCATGAGAAGGGAGTAAGGCTAGGTGTGGCAACATGAGTTTTGCTTGCTGGGTTGGTGTGAGGGGCAAGAAGTCAAGAAAGTTAATAGCAGAGAGTCTTGAAGCCATAGTCTAAAGGTGAGGGAAGAAGAGAAAAGTTCTAGAAGTTTCTAGCAACTGTAAAGTAAAAGGTGAAAAGGGATCTGACTGAAGGGGAAAAACACAGTATTTGGAAATCATCAATCTTTACATTCCCTCATTCACATAAGAGTGTGGTTTCTGGCTAGAGCTGCTGTCTGCTGCCCAGATGTTAACAGCAAAGAAGACTCACAGGTATATGTATTTGAGGTTGTAATTTTTCAGGCCAGGTCACCTTCCTCCGCCCCAAATCTGTTCCACCTACAGTGTGGACACCTTGGCTGGTGGCCACTCAGACCAAACCCCGGAATCACTTGCACTCCTCTCTCTTTGACTTATGTACCACATGCATTCTATCAATGATCCTGGTAGTTCTCACTTCAAAATATAATTATAATCTGACCACTTCTTCCATCTTGTACTGCCCATGACTAAAGCCAAAGATGAAAGATTACATGAAAGAATTGACTATAGGGTCAATTGGGTATAGATTAAGGCCGTCAATGGAGCTTTCTCCAATAATGGAATTCTTCTGTATTTTCACTGTTCAGTGCAGTAGCCGCTGGCCACATGTGGCGGTTGAGTACTTGAAATGTGAATAGTGCAACTAATAAACTGGCTTTTTTAAAATGTTATTTAAATTTAAATAGCCCCATGTTGCTAGGAGCTACCGTATTGGACAGTGCAAGTCTAGCTAATGAAATACAAAGTGAGAGAGTGTCATGGACATATATACACTACCAAACTTGAAATAGATAGCTAGTGGGAAGCAGCCACATAGCACAGGGAGATCAGCTCGGTGCTTTGTGACCACCTGGAGGGGTGGGATAGGGAGGGTGGGAGGGAGGTGCAAGAGGGAGGAGATATGGGAACACATGTATATGTATAGCTGATTCACTTTGTTATAAAGCAGATACTAACACACCATTTTAAACCAATTATACTCCAATAAAGATGTTTAAAAAAATGAATTAAACATATGATATTTGTATTTAAAAAACAATATGTATAAATAAAGTAACATTTTGTTATCAATGTAAAAAAATAAATACTTAGTGAGTCCCACTGCATGCAAGGAATTTGGAGACTCTGAAATTTGAAGCAGGTACAACTTGCTAACCTAGGAGGAAAAAGAAAACAGGTCTCCATGACAACAGAGTATAATTGAAAGGATAAGAGGTTGTGGGTTACAGATTGGGGGTGGGCAGTTCAAGAGGAACAAAGACCGTATCATGGCCAAAGGAACTTGTTTCTGACTCAGAGAGGAGGTGATCTAGTAATGCTGGCACAAGAATGCTGGGTTTGTCACTGAATTAGATGATTGTGTGACACAACGGTTCATCAGTTATTTTTTGAAGATGGCTTTATTTTGGTGTCAAAGTCATCAGTTTCTAGGCAGAAGTGGCTAAAGAAGGAACAGGTTTGAATTACAGAATAAAATAAGGATTTATTTTCCTTCTGTGTGATGGAGGTCAATAAAATATAACATTGAATGGGGTCCTTGAATTGAGAGCAAGAGAGTTTAGCCTTCCTAAGTGCAGATGCGATTTTAACATGTTACCTAGTGTAAACTCATAGTGACTCATGTTTGGGGAATAAAAGATTAGAACATATATTTGGACCTTACAAAATCTTATTACATATGCATATAAGAGTTCAAGTTGGAAAAGAGTCTCTGTATATGGGAACTACCTGATTTTGCTATTACTGTCATCCTAACCAATTTTCCTGAGTTTCTTATCAGATTGTCTACGAAAGTGGTCGTACTGTGGATGTTCTTAAGTTAGTGCTTTGTTCTCCAGGCTTATTTCACAGCGCTGGCGCACATCCTTTTGTAAGCTTTGGTTTATCCAGGTGTGCTGATTTGAAGCAGTCCATGCCTTATCTCGACACCTGTAGTTCATCTGGGATGAGTATGTTAGCAGAGGGCTGTACTAAATAGTACCACCCTGCTACTCTCGAGATTCCCGGGCCTTCCGTGCCCACCCGGAGGTAATTAAGGGAAAGGAAGCTGAGAACAATCTAACCCTGTTTGTATCAGTCTGTTTGGGCCGCCATGACGTGATATCACAGAGTGGGTGACTTAAACAGCAGACCTTTATTTCCTCATGGTTCCAGAGGCCAGAAGTCCAAGATCAAGGTGCTAGCCACGGAGGCTTCTGGTGAGAACCCCCTTCCTGGTGGTCACCTTCTCTCTGTGTCCTCACGTGGTGGAGAGAAAATCTCTGGTGTCTCTTCCTCTTCCTCTTTTTTTTTTTTTTAATTTACCATTTACTCATTATTTATTTATTTGGCATGCAGGATCTTAGTTCCCCAACCAGGGATCAAACCCGTGCCCCCTGCAGTGGAAGTGTGGAGTCCTAGTCCCTGGACTCCTCTTCTTATAAGGACACCAGTGCTCTCAGATTAGCACCCCACCATTGTGACCTCATATAACATTAGTGACCTCCCTGAAGGCCCCATCTCCAAATAAAGTCACATTAGGAGTTAGGGCTTCAACCTATGGATTTGGGGGCAGGGGTGAAGGAGGGGAAGGTGACACAATTCTGCCCATAACAGAGCTCCTGCATGTGAGGGTGTAGAGCAGTGTAGCATGGCCCAGGGGCAGCTAGTCTTGTTGTTTGGTATTTTCTAGACCTAGAACCTGTGAGTAGCAAATTCTGCTAGAGAATAAACCACCCAAAATCTGACATCATGGTTCCCTCATATTGTCTCTTCTTCTCATGCTGATGATGAGTCTGTTTAAGATGCAGTTTGGGTGTTCATAGATTCTCATTCGACTACATATATAGAAAGACTTATTACACAGTGATCGTGTAAAGGGTGTGAAGGGGTATTGTATGTCGGAGGAATACATCTGTGGGAAAATATTTCTTGTATTCGTGGTAAACTAAAAACAAAGTCAAAGAGATGAGTTTTTCTGTATCAAGTTGGTGAAAGCAAGACAGGCTAATAAAGGCCAGTGTTGTCATCGTCATGGGGAGGAGACATTCTCATGACACTGCTGGTGGGCAGGTATGTTGATTTGCTGTTGGCTCTCAAAATACGTGCAGATTCTTCATTCCATCAAGTAACACTTTTGGGAATTTATCCAAAATGTCAGAAATGTAAAAATGGGTAAAATGATAAACAAAAAATAAGTGAATTAGGATGCATACAATTATTGAATACTAAATATTTATTACATCATTAAACTATATAATAATTTTTGCTGACGTAAGAACTAGTTCATGATAATATTGCTGAAATGTTTTTAAAAAATCAAAAATATTAATACTCCATTATGTAAAGTTCATTATGCAAAATAACTCAAGTCAAAAAAAAAAAAAAAATTAGGCAAAAACCTATACCAAAATACCAAAGTAAATATGTTTATCTGGGATGGCAGAATTACTAGTGGTTGCTTTTCCTTTTTTTTTTTTTTTCTTTTTGTCTCTCTACATTTTACAAATTTCCTGGAGTTAGAATAGATTAATTACTAATATTTAATGGATTAACTCTGTTTAAGACTAAAGTACTTAACCATAGGCTGCAAAGTCTGAAGGCTTAAGGCTTTTTATACTTATTAACAATCCAGGGCTTGGTTCTGGCAGTATTTACCCAGCCCTCCCTCTTTTCTGTAAGCTCTAAGCTAAGAAGATTGGAAGTGGAGGCCTGACAGTCTTTACCACCCATACGTAGTGATGACCAATGGTTAAATTAAATCTGGATGTTAAAAAGTACAAACCACGGAAATTATTCCAAGTCATTTTCACTAGGGCATAGAGGTTGCCTTGGGTAGCAGTGCCTCTATGGTGGGAAAAGCCTTAAAGATTTCACTTCTCTTTCTGTTATTGCTATCAGGGGGAAGGAGGGGGCATATAAACAAACCAAATCATTGCTTATACTCTGTGGGTCAAAGTTGTCAAGTGCCTAAGGATATACTTTGATTCGTTGCCTATTAAATCCCATATTTTAAGATGACAGGTGACTGTCATACTTTTAAGAGTTACATTTTATAGAAATTGGTGTGTAGACAGCATTTAGAAGGCAATAGAAGGTATGGGAAATAGGCTGACACATCAAAGCCCACTAAAATAGGGAGAAAAAAATGGAGAAAACTTGAGTTCTAGGTCCACTTATGTTACTTAATAACTTTGGGACCTCAGACAATTTCATTGTTGAAAAATTGTGTTGATAATAATACTGGCCTAGAGCTTGAATTCAAATCAGCCCAATAAAATTTAGAAAACACAGACGTTAAAATAATAATTTGAGGTATGTAAGAACCCTTCTTTCTCAGCATAAGGCTGTTCTTACATAGAGTGCCCTTTGGAGGTCAGTGCCATGGATATAGGTGGAGATGCACGGTCAAGGGGGGCTCCCCTAATGACCAGAGGTGACTTTTTCTTCAAGAGCTGCCATTTTCCTTTCTTCTTTCTTTCTTCCCCTGCCCTGTTCTCCCATCTCCCAAACTTCCCCTAAATAGAAGGACATGCCTTTCAGGCTGTTTTACCGGGCATGACATTTGCTGGTCTGTTTATGTCCATCCTTGTGATTATAAGGCTTGATCAAATTAGAAAACCACATATGAAAGTAAACTGAACACACAAAAGTACTTTATTTTTAACTTCCCACTCCCAGCATCATAATTACCTAAACCTCTTTCTTTCCTCCTGTTGGTATCCATCACCTAATATACTTTCCACTTGTTTGCCATGGTTGCATTTGGCCAAATTATATTCACTTGATCCTTATTATTTGCTTGCATTCTGCTTGTTAATGTCATTTGCCCAAATCCTCCCATATATTCTATGTTTGTAACAGATTTATTTTTCCAATGATATTCTAACCCCCATTAGTAATATTATAAGGAACTTCAAAAAATAAAAACAAATCAAAACTAAGTTGGAATGTCCAATGAGAACATTAGGTAACCACATTTTTGGTCATATATTTAAAGGAAAATTCTATACTGGAGCCCTTTGGGGTTTGCATATCCCTAAATTATTAACTAAATGCCACTAATAACATAGTACAAGGACTGTGAAGAAAATTATGTTGCTTAGTTTGAAACCCAGGATGCTCAGATACAGTATAGTAGGAGGTACCTTTTAACATTCACACAGCAATGGTTCCTGGAAGGACATGTAATATAATAGCTTAAGGCAAGAAAATAACCTTGATTTACTGCCAGCCTTTTATTTGAACAGTGATTTTTGTTGTGCCTGGGTAAAAATTGCCCTGAGTTACTTATTACTTCTTCTGCTGATGACCATTGCTAAATAATACATGTGACAAATACTTCAGTCTTATTTATTTGTGTGAGAAAGAGAATTACAGTGGAACAAAGTAACTTCTGAGAGTCCTGTTTTTAACCCATACATGTCTGTCCCTTTATGAAGTGGGCTGATGTTATTTGAGTCTCTCCTTTCTTTCATCAGTGAACTCAGACAGAATAAACTGTGGCAAATGAGTCTCGCCAGCTTTGCAGCTTTTGTCTGCTGTTGGTCTCAGAGTTAAGAACTCAGCAAATATTTATGTAGTAGGCTGGCCATTTACTATATTTTACAATACCAACTGAGCTTCTTATGTCAACTGTGGTGTTTCTTAATTACTTATAAATTATTGATCACTTATTTTGTGTGATTTTCATATCGAGGAGAATACCTTTAGGTTTTTTTTTTTGAGTTGGAAGTATGTCAGTGTACAAGTAATAAATGTATCTAAATCAGATAGAAAATGGTAGTTTGATGACCTTTTCAATACTTCTTTATCCCTCTGTTTTTTCTCATCTTACTTGCCTTTTCTATCTCATCATTTCTTCCTCCATTTACCTCAAAGACAAGACACAAAGTTGTGAGCGTATTTTGGAATTTGGTCGGGGTGGATGTAGGAGAGACTGTCTATTTGCTTGCTTCTCCTTCTACAATTATGTCACGTACTTTCTCTGTAGTTCATACTTTCCATCTTGCCAAAGTGTACCTCTTAGAGCTGCCTGATAGTTACGTCTGTTTACAGGGCCAATATCCAGTGGCACTGAGCATGTCCTCTTGCATTGCAGGAGCTATGCCTGTCCCAGACCAGCCTTCATCAGCCTCGGAGAAGACCAGCTCCTTGAGCCCTGGCCTCACCACCTCCAATGGGGATGGCTCGGAGACAGAGACCACCTCTGCTATCCTCGCCTCGGTCAAAGAACAGGTAGAAACATTCCACTTTTCTGACATACACGTGGGGACATCATTCTTTCCGGATGAAAGATGGTGATTTAATTATGTTGGGACGAAAATCATGGTTTTCTAGCAGAATGTTGGTATTCATTATACAATTGCTATTCACATATGATTATAATAGCTTTTGACTCCGTTTTTATTCGAGATTTAGACAGCTTTCCTTGAAAAAATATTCTACAGGAAAAAAAAAACGAAAATTGCAGTCAAAAATCCTATAGGTGAAATTTTGGCAGATTAAGTGATGGACCTGACGTTTAATACTGTTAAATGTGTGAAGCCAAATAATTGGTCTGTAGAAAACCTAAAGTTTAATAAAATTTCAAAGTATATCCATGACGCTAAAAAACTGGTAAGAGTGAGAGCAGATGAATATCGTAGAATTGTGGGCCTAAGCAGATTTGTTTTCCCAGTGTTTCCAAGATGGCTCTGGAAGAATGCATTTCAGAACTTTTCCTGTAAAGCTGTAGTCTAAGTGATTCTTCCTCTACCGTTTCTTTGCCATAAAAAGGAATAAGCAGATAAAATCTGAAGTGTTAGATTTAAAAGTAATTGTTTCATAAAATTCATGTTTCTTATAATTAAAATGTAATAAATGATTTAAAAAGCCTGAAAATAAAAGTTTTTAAATTTGTTTCTTTTGCTTACCATGAACTAGAATACAAATCAGTATTCTTTTTAAGTGCAAAAGCATCCTGTGTTTGAATTATATGATTCAGGGATGCTGAATGAGCAGCAGCAGTGGGGTAAGAGTGACATAAATTCCCTGATCCCAGGAACCTCTCAACAGCACAATAGACTAAATGCGGCAATTAAGGACTCAACTAGTAGAAAGACTCAGTTTTCCTAGAGGACACTGATTTTGTTTAATAAATGGGAACTGATTTAGGTAAAGGTAGATGGTCAAGTTATCGAGGAAAAATTCATTGATGGAAAGGATCAATGATGCTCTCAGTCAAAATTGTGTCACTAGGTCAAGAAAGTGTGAAGCAAAAGTAGGTTCACAAAGGAGAGTCGAATAGATTGATTGGATAATCTAGTTTGTGAAAATGGTAAGTAAGGAGGAAATTGGGTTGAGGCCCAGGCTGTATTGCTTGATTAGTTTGTTTCCAAAAGCCTACCTGTGAGAGTTTTCTGATTATTTTTCAGGGGTAATGGAAAAGGGGAGCAGAAGTTCATGATACTCCTTATACTCCAAATACTTCTTTGTTATATAGCTGGGTTAGGTGATGGATTTTTATTCTGTCATGGTCTGGAAATCTTGCTAGGCCACTAGCTTTAGAGCAGTGACAAAATGTAAAACATGAGGAATAAATTTAATAAGATAACCAGACCCGTCTGATGAACACTATAGTATTTTATCAAAGCACATAAAATAATTCAGAATAAAGGACAAGGCATGCTACAGTCCTGTGTAGAAGAGCTTGACACCATACCAATATTACTGTCTCCCAAATTAATCTAACATTTAGGCAGTTGTACTCAGGATTCTGTGGCTGATTGTTTCTTTGGCAAATTGGATCAAGCTATTTTAAAGATCATATGGAAGCATAAATATGTGAGAGTTGCAGGGAAAATTTTGATCGAAATATTTTACCTTGGACTTATATATACTACCAAATGTAAAATAGATAGCTAGTAGGAAGCAGCCGCATAGCACAGAGAGATCAGCTCGGTGCTTTGTGACCACTTAGAGGGGTGGGATAGGGAGAGTGGGAGGGAGGGAGATGCAAGAGGGAGGAGATATGGGGATATATGTATATGTATAGCTAACTCACTTTGTTATAAAGCAGAAACTAACACACCATTGTAAAGCAATTATACTCCAATAAAGATGTTAAAAAAAAAAAGAAATATTTTACCTTACTAAACATACACTTGTGTCCAGTTGGCCCCAAATAGAAAGAATAATCTCTCTAGGATACAACTAAAGATTCAGAACAGGTTAAAAAATATAGAGGAGCCTGACTCATTTCAAAGTATCTCAGCTGAGTACAAAGCAGTGGTTGAACTGGTGTTAGCATAACTGGCTAAACACCTGGAAGAAAATTAAGGCCCTTAACTCACAATGTATTCAGAAATAAATCTCAAAGGGAAAACAATATAACTGTCAAAATAAAACTATAGACTTTATAGGAGAAACATTGGGAAAATATTCATACAACCTAGAGGTGGAGAAGGCTTTCTAAGTACGTGCAGGAAACTCAGAAGTCATACATGAATGGTTGGTACAGTTGGCAGTGTGAATACCAACAATAATAGCAAGGAATAATTTAACATAAAAAAGGATAAAAAATAGACCATGGGAAATAACATGTCACAAATATGACAAAATGTTGATATAATTAATATATTAAAACTTCCTAATGTTGATGAGAAAAAGACAAAGGAATAGAAAACTAGGCAAAAAATATCAACAGGAAATTCAGAGAATAAAAATGCAAACAACCAATAAACATATGCAAATATTTTTCACCCTAATGTGCCAATCAAGGACATAAAATTCAGAATGAAAACATGATTTTCTTTAATCTACCAAATAGACAAACATTAAAAAACAGTATATATTATAAGCTAGCGACAGTTGAATTTTGAGGAAATTCACATTCTTTTTCATTCCAAATGAAAATGTGCTTTACTGTAATCTTTTTGTAAAATGGTATGTTGCTGTGAGTTGACTTTTGAAATGCTCCATAGCCTTTGATTAGTCATGCTTAGACATAGGTTCTATAGAAATGAGTGACCTAGAACATAAGGTATTAAGTATGAGTATGTATTGCAGAATTATTTGGGATAGTAAAAAAAAAAAAAAAAAAAAGAACAGTATTGATTGATGAAAAGTTTTAAAAATGGTATCTCCTTTATATACAATCCTCCATAAAAATATATATCCTTTCTATGCAGTTATTAATAAAAGTGAGTTACAGATATATATCTAAACTTTGAAAAAAATCCACGAAGATTTTAGAAAGGAATTGTATAGTATTGTATTATCCTGTTTTTAAAAAGCGAAATAGTAAACATATTTTTTGTTTGTACATGTTTATGAGCCTCTAGAAAAGTGTACAAGGAAATAAGCCAAATTATTAGATTTCTTACCATACGTGTTTACAGTTGGACAGAGGTAGGAATGGGCATAGAGGACATAGAGGATCAGGAAGTGTATCAAAAAAGGGGAAAATAATTGGGAGACTGGAATAAATATTAATTGGGTTTGGATAATAGGAAATAGTCCTTCAGCTTAAATAGTGATGTCTGTAGTTGAGAGAGTGGATAAGCTACTTAAAGGAAAAATACATTATAGTAAATAAAAGCCTTGATGAGAATTTAATAAAAACTTACTGTGAAGAGTTTTTTTCTAATTATTAAAATAAATTCATTGCTGATTTTTGGACAGTAAAGGTGAGATTCTTTGTGGCAGATAAGTAACGTGAGGAGGAATGAAAATGTCTTGGGAAGCTGAGTTAGAGCAGGTGGGAGCACCCAAATCAGAGACGTGGCGGTCAGGTCCCATGTGTGCTGTCTGCCAATTTGAAGGCAGAAATCAACAAGCAGCTAAGCCCATGGTCTTCCTTAGTGTGGCCTCATGCAAACAACCAATCTCTTCCTTCACTGAGACATTTTTGTCCTAAATTATTCTTAAAACGTCCTTCCTCTCTTTTTCTCATGTATAGACCATCCTTTATGGAGTTAAAACTAAGTTAAATATATATATTTTTTAAATATTAGCTGAGATTAAGGAAAAGTGACTTTAGAAATTAATACCTTCTATGATTCTTAACAATTACATGCATATCCTATTTATAAATCTTTTCACGTAAAGAATAGCGTTTGCCTGATCCTCTTTAGGTGCTCATAAGAGATAGCTTTCTTGAGTAAAAATCCTATTTATTCATTTAGAGAATTTCAAGTCAACAATTTTTATGACATTACAATTATGTACCACTCTAGTCCTGGCTTCTTGGATGTCAGTTCTGTGGGAGGGAAGTGATTTTTTTTTTTTTTATCATAGCAAGCATATATTCTGAGCTGACTGGATATAATAGGTTCCATAATGTAATTACTCATTCATTAAATATATTGCATACCTTATTTAAGCAAATCACAATAAAGGGTAATAACAGAAATGGATACATAAAGAAAATTCAGTCTAGTAAGAATTCATTGGAGTAAGTTGTTCGTGAGACTAAGAACAGAAGTTCTGGGGCTGGTAGTTGACATTGCCTAGAAATAAATTCTACTCTATAACCATAGAGTGGAACTTAAGTCATGCCAAACCATGAACCATGAAATGCATCCCACGTAGCATGTATGGCACGACTGAGACATTTTTAAGCTGAGCCCTAAGTGTTTGAACACACAGCAGCCATGGATTGTTCAGTGAAAAGGTGTTCATTGATTTTTTTCTTTCTTTGCTCTGATTACCCATCTTGATTGCTTTTTAACTGGTGAATTTTGTACTTTTATATTAACATAAACAGAACCATGATTTATGCTATACTCTATGGGTAATTTTCTGTATTTGAGACACATCTGTCTCACTGTCAACAGTTACAAAGTCTCATGTCCCATGGGGCTCTAAGAGAGAGGGACCCAGTCCCCACTCCCTGTCTTGTAAGTGTCCTTCACCAGAAAAGGAAGGGAGGACAGAGGTTGGGCATGTGATGATTCCCATCATATCATTTGAGCAAATAACTGAGAGAGGAGACTGATAACCCTTCATCACAAAGAGGAGACAGAATGATGTGATGGCTAAAGGGGTGAGAAGGGCCGAGGGATTTCAGGCTGGGAGATATTGCTATGATGATGGCAGTGACCCAGAAGAAATTAATGATGCTTGGGAGGGCTATAATTTCAGTGGGAAAATCACTGAGTAGGTGAGAGTGAAGGGGATCCAGTGCACCAGCAGAGGGAATGGCTTTTAGAACAAAGACAGTTCATCTATGAGAACAGGAGAGAGGCAAAGTTCATGGCCACAGGAAGGCTGATGGCTTGGTACTGGAAACATATGTATTTCTCTTCTGCTGTCATCAGGTAGACATGGTCAGTTTGTTTTGAGTTGTTTTGGGATCTGGAGAGCTGGGCTGAGCCGAGGTGGAGAGGCACTGGATATGATGAATGCAAGAAAATGATTATAATGATGGATCTTGGAATTGCTGCTAAGTGAAAAGGGGTAAAAGGCAGAAAAAATGGTCGCAACAGTGGATTCACAGAGTGAATACGTATGGTAATAGCATGAGAACTGTGTGCTTAAATGAAGAATTTGAAAGTAATTATTGTTAGTGTCGAGACCTAGGTAATGACTCTGGGAAATGAGATCAAATCAAGAAAAGAGAGAGAGAGGACTTCGCTGGTGGTGCAGTGTTTAAGAATCCACCTGCCAGTGCAGGGGACACAGGTTCGAGCCCTGGTCCGGGAAGATCCCACATGCCGCGGAGCAACTAAGCCTGTGTGCCACAACTACTGAGCCTGTGCTCTAGAGCCCCGAGCCACAACTACTGAAGCCCATGTGCCTAGAGCCCATACTCCGCAACAAAAGAAGCCACTGCAGTGAGAAGCCTGCGCACCACCATGAAGAGTAGGCCCCACTCACCTCAACTAGAGAAAGCCCACGAGCAGCAACAAAGACCCAGTGCAGCCAAAAATAAATAAATTAAGTAATTTAAAAAAGAGAGAGAGAGAAAGCTTGTTGTTGACTGTGAAAGCTGATGTGAGAATGAGGACAGGGCAGTGGCTCACATCCCCATCACTGGAGAGACACGAGGTTGCCTCATGACTGCAAGAAATACATGTTTGCTTGTGGTTTGCCTGAGAGTAGTCATCTGATCTTCATTTTCATATTTTCGTTAAAAAAAAATTGTTCCAGTGCTGGTCTGTACTATTAGACAAGAATTTACATTTACTCATGCCATGTAATGTTGACCTATGTATTTTATCTTAAATCAATATGTGTACTACTTTGCTCTTAAGAAAACCATGGCTTTCCTAAAACTACACTTGTTTTGAAGTGCATTTATTTCCCTTCAGTTGACCTATGTCTCCTTTGATCATCACATGCTTCCAGAGTTGGTATCTAAAGGGTCTTCTTATGTAAGCTAAAAAAATTATGGGGCCTTTAGAAACCATTTTTAATTGAAGTATAGTTAACTTACAATGTTGGGTTAGTTTCATGTGTACAGCAAAGTGATTCAGCAAAGTGATTATGTTTTCAGATCATTTCCCGTGGGGAACTTTTTAAAAACCTTTAGAGCTCATATTGATCTTTGTAAATTATTATGGCTCAGATAAATGTGTTTTTTGTAATGATTCTACCAGTGAAATATATTTAATAATGAACAGATTAAATAGAAAATTCTAGGTACATAACAGTATATGCAAATGTGTCATTTTGTTGGGTTTATTTAATAGTGTTTATCAGTTGCCTGCTATGTGCATAAAACTGTGCTTCCGCTGGGTGATACACAGATTTGGAGTTTCATTGCTTTCAAGTAGTTAGCCATGAAGCTAAAAAGATAAGACAAACATATATAAAAAGTTATAAAACATTAAAAAATTGTAGGTGAAATTTTAAGAAAACTCTCATCAATATATTATGAAATTCCAAGTGATTTTTACCAATAAACTTATTCCTTAAACTTTATAGTGTTCATAACCTTAGATACTGTATTGATACGATAATTTCTCCTGTTCTTTACATTCTACAAGGATTGAAGATTACATTATTGCTTTCAGAGGCAATTTTTAGGACCACAATTTAGGGTATTGCTGATTTTCAGGTAGTAAGACAGAATTCTCTTGCTTTTAATCAGTTTTGTTATTAGGTTTAATGTAGAAAAGTAGGAGAAAGGCATTTCTGAGCTCCCACTCTGCAAAACTACTGCACAGAGGACTTTGTATATGTTTGAACCATATGAAGGTACTAAAAAAGCATTTTAAAGGATTTATCTTACATAAAATCTAAAAAAAATGTGGATCATTTACATTGACTCATGTGTGAGGATAGCATGCCTTTATTTTCACTTAGCGTCTACATTTATAATTTTAAAATTACATAGCTCTGTGTAAAAAAAAATGTTATTGGGAAGAAGTACATTATAAAACGCTTCCTTAATTGGTATTTTTCCAGTGCCATGTAGCACTGTAGAATCTCTCAGTATTTTTAGTGTTCCTGTAATGTGCAACAATAGTTTCTGATAACACAATGTGGGAAATGACCTATATAACTAATCAATTTCCCAACTATATTTTGGAAAACCATTTTATGAAAGTAATGACAAAATTATCATCCATGAAAAAGAGGAGATTAAAACAACTTTAGGAAAGGTCAAGAAGATAGAGAAGGATTATCTGTAAAGACTAGTGAACTTTATATTCATTTAGTCAGGGAAGAAAAGAATTTAGACCATAGTGCCACAAGTTGAACTTTCTGCATGTATTAAAATTAAAATGAGGATTATTTGATTGATGATTTTCAAATTTGTTTTTTGTGTTAAGCCAGATATAGATTGAAAGTGAAAGAAAGGGCATGATTTTTCCCCTATTTTCATTGCTAGACCATGGACTATGTTAGGAGCAGTGAATGTCTGTCTGGACATGTGGATGGGGATAGGAAGGCACAAGCCAGGAATCTGTAGACCTGGGTCTTTGTCGATGGTATAGTTCATAACAAGGAAAGTATTAGAAAGCCTTGTAGATATCACATACACAGGAGGGGAGCCAGATGTAGATATAGTGAGCAAACGGGTATTAGACTTCCAGCTGGGCAAAGAAAGCAAGCACGTGGCGTAGGTAGAGTTCCAGACTTCCAAGTAGGAAGGAAAGGGATGGTCATGTGGCACCAGCCTGATAGGACTGGCTAGGTTTGAAGCAAGTCTGTTTCTTTGTGTATCGTGGATCTTTTGAATCACAAGAATGGTGGTTGAAATTGGAGATCAAAGAAGGACAAGGGTCATAAACTATTTGTGTAAGGTTTGGGGAATTAATGCTAGGAGTTCTAGTTATGGCTGAATAATTCTGGAAGTGTGGATACATCATCTGACTCCCTTCTCCCCACCCTCCCATGCTCCCTCATGTGTATTCTAGTCTTGCCTGTAAATTATTTTGACTTTTTTTCCTAAAGCTTGATTTTCCCCTTAACATTTTACTTTGTAACTCTTCTCAAGACACATACATACTCATCCATCTTTTTAATAACCCCAGATTTTATTCTAAGACTTAATTCATTTGGTTGCTGTCTGCCCCACCCCTTTGAAGGTATTAGTTCAGTTTTTAGGGGACTGAAGGCTCTAATGGGAAAAATAAAAATGGATTAACCCTTTATATGCTGAGTTAGAAGATAAGCTTTTAATAGGTGGGATTTTGTAACAGGATATCATAGTGCATTTCTAATGCTTTCATATTTATTGTTAGAATTCATTGTTGAATATTAATATGTGAAATCACATTGACTATTTTAAATGGGATGTTTTAATAGTTTTTAATGAATTTGCCATTATAAAATAATTCATGCACATTGTGGAAAGTTTAAAAAACTCAGAAAGGAATAAAGATGCAAGTTTTCTTTGAGAATAACACTGCAGCTAGAGGCTGCTGCAAATATTTGGGAAGATTTCCTTCTAAGATTTTTATGTGACTATAAAATTATTTGTGCACACTTTTATTTTCCTTAATATTTTATACTTTGTACATTTAACAGTTATGTCAAGAGTATTTTTATATCACTAAGTATTATTTTAAAACATTTTTCTAATGGCTATATGAGTAGATACACTGAATTGTTTAATATTATAATTTTATTTAACTTTTTCCATCTTAATCCAGTTCTTCAGGTGATTCAGTTTTCTCAGATTGAAAAAAAAATGACATGTCTTACTTTCTTGTACATAAATCATTGGGTCTACTTTGACAGAGGCTGCCTGGAGCAAAGTTTTGAGAAGGATTTTAAAGACCCTTACAAACTCACTGAAAAAATCTGTCAAAATTAATTACTGATAAGAGCCACAGGCAGGGGCAGGACATATGAAGCAGGAGCTCGTGGGGTATAACCCTCTAGAGGATTTGTACAGAGCCTGAAATTAACAAATAGAATATTCTAGAGGGAGTAAATGGGGAAAACACGTTTAGTATTCAGAGCAACTGAACCAAATATGATAGAAATAGGCAAAATAAACATAAGAATTATCATAGGACAAGGAGACAATGTTAAATAGTGTCTCAAAATAACAAAAACATTTTTTAAAAGGACAGATGTTAAATTTCTTTAAACTTTGTATATTTTAATGAAATATATATTATATATTTCATTAAGATCTCTATGTAAAACTTATTTCATCAGATATATAATTAAGTAATGACTTTTTTCTTTAGTGATTATTTTGTTCAGTGTTTCCTATTTATGACCAAAGAAACTCGAACTTTAAAAAGTATTCAGTTTACCTACCATATAGGAAATTGCTATAGAATTGAAATGAGAAATTAGCTTGTTTTTCTCTATGACCAAGGTTTTGCTGAGGTCAAATTAAGTGTTGTGCCTTCCTGTATTGTTCTTATTTAACTCAGAAAAGGGAGGTGGGTCATTTCACATCAGTTTGATATGCAATGTGTTTTTGAAATCTGAAGGAGTCATTAATGAGACTCCAAACAGATAGAATTCAATGAACTTATACAGCTCAGTGTTAGTTAATTTCTGTGGAGAAAATGTGGGGTGATGGGAGTCCCGTGGGTTAAATACCGTGACATCGCTTTCCTGGAACATTCCTGTCTCTGAGAGTCAGTGGTTTGGACTGACGTTATCTCTGGCATGCATCAGCAACACAGGTAAACATGCCCCAGGCAGCCCATCGATCATGTTCAAGTTGCTGTCATTTGGCTGCAGTCATTAAAGGAATGTGCAGGTTCATACCCTGGGCTCCAAATGAGCTGGCTATCTAGCGGCTGCCATAGAAAAGTGAAGACCAGTGTCTTCTTTTCTCACTAATGACAAGTTCTGACTTTTACATTCTACTCATGGTCTCTGAAAGCAGCTGGAGGACTCAATATCAATGAGACCAAAACAAAAAAACAAAAATCACTTTTGACAAGTAATCTTCGGCATTTATGTAGCGAATACTAACTAGTTCTATTCACCAAGTCTATAGATTTAGTTATCTGGGGAAGCATTTTGCAGCTTACACCTCCTGGCAGATCTGCTGTATGAAGAAGTTAAGTTCAAAATTAAAAACTGAATTACATAACAGTTAACCTAAGGTTGTTCCATAGTTGTAGGCAAGTCCAAGCCATTCCATGCACAGTTGGACACTGCCATCTCTTGTGCTCTGGGAAGCAGGACTCGAAGGTATCAACCAAGGGTCTTTACAGCTTTGAGCCGATTGGAAGCTTTTGAAGGGCAACTGTAGCTCTGCTGGCCAGATCTTCTGCCCAACACCTCCACAACTGAGAAGCCCTCCACCCAAACAAAAGATCTGCTTTGAACCTAGCCCATTAGCTAACGCAGACACTTTTAAGAAATGATACCGTTCATTCCAACTGCTTGTCAGAGACCTGCAGTTGCCTGCTATAGACCTGTCGAAAGCCAGAGGCAGTTTATTCTTAAAATGAATAATCTAAAATGTAAATTCTCTCTATTTTGGGATCTCTGCTCATATCAGGGATCACACCTCAGTCCTCCGCAGTAATGTCTTCCAAGAACATGGGTTTAATAGTGCTGCAGTAATGCGATGACTCCACCTTTAGGGAGAGTAGAGATAAGAAATTACCATCCTGGGAGCTTTTCTGGATTGTATGGAAACCTGATGTTGAAAACCTTTTGCACACTGTTGTCACTTAATTTAACAGAAATGAAACATTTTAGTACTAGATAGTTAATACTGTTATTGCTAGAAATAATAATTAATAATGCTTATTTTCTGAGAAACATCTAAGTTTACTGATTAATTTATCGGTTAGGTTGTGACCAGGTCTCCTCCCCTTACTGTGTCACCAGCACCCAGGTGAGTGCCAGACCCAGAGGACATGTTTAATATATTTGTGTTGAGGGTGTAAGTTGACAAAAAAACTTCCTGTGTTTTCCTGTTCTGTTGTAGCTCAAAAGTGAATGCTTTGTCTAACTGTGATGAAAGCCATTAGTTTAGTTGTATGGCACAAGGGTCTCATCTCCACTGTTACACTGATCATGTCCTTTTACCCTTATTTGAATGGTTGTATTGCATCCATGTCTTCCCTGTATGTTGTTTCAGAATTAGCCCATTTGCTTTGATGAATCCCAGGCCCCCAAATTGCAATTTCCTCTATGAACAACCCAAATCGAAACTTTAAAATGAGGCATGTTAACTGAAACATATCCTTCACTAATAAAATACGTAGGCGAGTGTCTTTTTTGTTTCTTGAATGAACTTGTGTGCCTTATTTTAGCCGAAAGTAAAAACAAAAAGCAAAAAGCCACCAACTTCCCTGTTAGTACATGAATCAGCAACTTCACACATAAAAAAAACACACAGACACCCAATTCCTTTTGTTCCTATGCAGTTATACCATATTTCTCATATTTGTTGAGTATCTCTCTCAATCATTTCTAACTATTCTTTGAAAATATACTTTCCTCCAGAGGTTAGAGCAATCCAGCTACAATAATTGTTTGCTGGTCTTGCATTTCCTTTGTGTTTGGGATATTTTTCACCTATTCACACTTGATGGAACTCAATATGGTCATAGTAAAATCTCCTGATTATTACAGATTTTGACGTACATTGTTCTGTAGTTGCTGTTTATTTGTATGTTTTTTAAATGGTAGTATGCTGTATGTATTGCATATGTGTGGGGTTTTCCTGTTGTTGGCTTTTTTATGTATTGGCATAAGATACATTGTGTCTTTTTAAAATTAAATTAATTTTTTAATTGAAATATAGTTGATTTACAATGTTGTGTTAGTTTCAGGTGTACAGCAAAGTGGTTCAGTTATATACATATCTGATATATCTGATATATATCTGATATATATATCAGTTATATATCTATCTTTCTATATATATATTCTTTTTCAGATTATTTTCCCTTGTACAAAATATTGAGTATAGTCCCCTGTGCTATACAGTAGGTCTTTGTTGTTTATCAATTTTATATATAGTAGTGTGTTTATGTTAATCCTAAACTCCTAACTTATCCCTTCCCCCCATCATGAGCTTTTTTAATTGGACTTTTCTGGACACATAGGAAGCTTGCTTCTTCATAACTCAATACAAGAATAATTTCAGTCGTATCTATAGGTTACAGGAAATAGAGTCTTCATATTAAAATGTTATAAGGATTTCTGTTGAACAATCATAAGTGCTATTGTAGCATATCCTGATTATGTCCTCAGCTCATTTGAGGGTTATTTTGCAGCATTTTCTCATGAGAAAACGCTGCAAAGTGAAGATGGCTTTAAAACAGCTTGTTACTGAAAGCCAGTTCACTAAAACATAAAATCGGAGTATACTTGCTATGTCAACACCAGAAGTGAACAGGTTGTTTTTGTGAGAAATGTGGACCCTATATAAATGTTGCCTCATGGTGAATTAAAACAGGTGATAATATATTGACCCTATAATACTCACTGTGCGAGGTTATATTGTTAAAAAGTGATCACAGCATTATTTCCCAGCTCTGTGACCTTCTTCTGATGTGAGTCTGACACTCTCCCATTGACAGATAGGCTCTCTATTCCCTGTCCTTCACTTATGTGGACTTGAGACTATGGCGGAAGTGACACTGTCGGACTTTTGAGACTAGAGTGTGAAGGGCAGTACACTTTCTAGGTGGTTCTCTTGAGATACTCATTCTTAGAAACCAGCCACCATAAAGTGGAGGTGGCTATGTGGAGAAATGCTCAGTCCTTCAGCTCATAGCCCCATCTGAACTTTCAGCTGACACCAGCATCAACTCGCCAGCTTTCTCTCATCACCTTTCCAATGAGTCATCTACAGTCGAGTCCCAGACAAGTGGCCCCAGCTACAGTCTGATCCCACTGATACTTGAAGAATGTTGACCAAGCTAAACCATTGTAGTTTTAAGCCAGTTTGGGGATGGTTTGCTGCATAGCAGTAGATAACCGATTTAGTTGATTTTCCATGCTTATAAAAAATCAGTTGTATTAGACCGTCTGTATACTTTTCTCTACTTCTAAGTCTTATGTTTCTATACATCTTGAGGTATCTTTAAAAGATAAGCTTATTGAAATATAACTCACATACCATACAGTTCACCCATTTCAGTGGTTTTCAGTGTAGTCACAGAGTCAAGTATAGTCACAGATGCAACCGTTGCCACCATCTAGCTTTGAAACACTTTTGTCCCCTCAAAAAGAAATCCCATGCCCATTAACCGTCACTCCACTTTCTCCCTAAGCCTCACAGCCCTAGGAAACAGTTAATATACTTTCCTTCCTGATAGATTTTCCTCTTCTGGCCATTTTATATAAATGAAATCATACATATATGGTCTTTTGTGAATAGCTTCTTTCACTTTTCATAATGTTTCAAGGTTCACCCATGTGGTAGTATGCATCATTATTTAATTCCTTTTTATTTCCAAATAGTATTCCATTGTATGGATATATTTCATTTATTTCATTTATCCATTCATCTCTTGATGGGCTTTTGGGTTGTTTCTACTTTTTGGCCATTGGGGATACCGTTGCTATGAGTAGTTGTGTATAAATTTTTGTGTGGACATATGTTTTTATTTCTCGTGGATAAACGCCTAGAAATGGAAATGCTGGGTCATCTGATAACTCTCAACTCAGTATTTTGAGGAACTTCCAAACTATTTTGCAAAGAAGTTGCATCTATTAGTGTACCACATTCTTTACATCCTGCCATCACTTGTTCTTGTCTGTCTTACTTATTTTAACCATGCTCTTGGGCCAAGGCAACTTTTTTAAATGAACTGCTAGACCAGAGCCTGAGGACACAAACCAGACAGTCCTATGGTAGATCAATAATACATATTTAAATATTTAAGTATTATATTTTAAAAACTATTTAGCAGTATATTTTTGCAGTGGACAAAATAAGCTCCCAAACATTTGTTGTAAGCCCCAGTGTTTCCAGGGCAGCATACTCAGTCCTGTGAAGAGTCCAGAAGCCAAGTTATGTTGAGTTTCAGATGGAAGAGCCAAGGATGTTTGGCTTGCAAACTATGGTGGTAGAGTAGGAGTGCTGGGGTGAGGTCGGAAGAAGGGCTATAAGAAATGCCATCAAATATGGAAAAGAAGGAGGAAACATCTACTGAGCAGACATTGTACAGCTAAGAGAATTAGGACAAAGGATCAACATTTGAAGGAGGCACATTTCAGTTTCATATCAGACATGATTCTTAATTGAAACTTAGGCAATTTTAAGCTGAAAAGGAATAGTGCAAAGACATAGGTAACTCATGAAATATTTTGAAGGTCCAAATAGTAAGACTTGGGGTTCATATTGCTAAGGATGATGGACAGTTTTCTTGCAAGTCTACCTTGGAGATGGGTTCAAAAGGTGGCAACTTTCAAAAATGAAAGGAATGCTCTCAAGGATGCTGGCAAATGACAAATTTAGTATAGTACCAAAAAGTACAACTAGTTATTACTGCCTCTTCAGGAAATTCACCAACAAATAAGGATCGATGGCAGCCCTTTTGACCAGTGGGTGGCAGCACAGAAATGTACCATGATTGTCTATAAATGTGTTGATAGTGATCCCTGCAGCCCTGGATGGGCCTGGTGCGGGAGCCCTTTGTTGCCAGTTTCATCTATTGCCTTTCCACAGGATGCTCAAAAAATGTTATTCTTTTTCTGACTAGGACATAAAACTAGGATATGGAATTTCTAGGATACTAGGAGATGAAAAATTGGGGAAGGATATGTGCTGTACCATTACCTAACCCCCTACCCCCCAAAAAAGTTTAGACTTCCCATAATTTCAAAGAAAGAAACATAAAATTCTGGATTATTAAAATTAAGCAAGGAGAATCTGAATGAGTATCTGTCAGGGACTCACTTTGGATAAAAGGTTGAACTAGGTGAACTCAGGGCTTCTCCAAATGTTAAATATTTTTGAAGTCTGACATTCAACTTGTTAGTAAATAAATTCTCCTTATTAGTACTCCATCACTAAAGATAAATATTACAAATTATTTTATAAATATTGGCAAAGTTTGAATATATGCAGATTTGTCATACCTGCTAAGAGTCTTTTCCCAGTGGTCTCAGATAGTCCTAACTTTTAAATATTTGGTATCTATCAACAGACCGATTATTATCGTGGAGCATTAGAAACTATTGCCTCCATAGCAAGTCCAATTAAAGACTTAAGCTAAGACATTTGATGAACCTTGATAGTTAGCGGGAAAGGCAATTGGCATTAGTGGGCTAAAAATGTTTCTTCCAGTTTCAAGGACAAATTAAAACTTCAGAACTTCTGCTATGGCACCATAGTAAGCTAGCAGTAGCTTCTGAAGGTGAAGTGTGTCATCCTGTTTTAATGATTTATTTGTAAGTAGATATGGGATTTGGGCCAATAGTTGGCATGATGGGAAAAGTAATAAACTTGGCATCAGTAGATTTGATTCAAATTCTTCCAGCATTTTCTGATTGAATGGCTTTGGTTAAGGCATATAACATCTCTCCAAAACTAAGTTTGATGATCTAGTGAAATGAGGACAATCATATATCAGGGTTATGATGGAATGTATGCAAATTCTAACACAACTTGTACAAACACATGTTATTTAATTAGTTCATTATGATCTCATGGAAATCTATGCTCTTAATTAGTTTATATCAGCTTGGTGAATTGCTCTCCACCAGTCTTTCTTAGGCAGTTAAACATACAT
Source organism: Mesoplodon bidens (assembly GCF_964165515.1). Lineage (NCBI taxonomy): Eukaryota > Metazoa > Chordata > Mammalia > Artiodactyla > Ziphiidae > Mesoplodon > Mesoplodon bidens. The sequence goes on along the minus strand of NC_138160.1, from coordinate 10,713,259 downwards.
GCAATCTCAAACTTTGGATGAGTTCGTGAAACCCAAAGGTAAATCTGGATTTTCTTTAGTTACTTAGGAAATTGAGAGAGAAGAGGATATTTGACTGAGAAAAAAACTATATTAAATTAGCTTTTAGAGTTTTACTTATTGTCAGATTATTACATGAGATGGTCAATAAATATAATGCTGAAGAGAGAGTGTGGGAGGTGTTTTGAAGCTCCTTGATGACACATAACTATGTTAAATTTCAACTTGCTGGGAGAATATGTAGATCATTCTTTCTCTCACTTTTCTAAAACAAACTCTTCGTAAAGAAATAAAGAAACATGTGTTTAGAACTCTTGATAATCAGGTCATTTTTGTTGCTGTGATTTAAAATCCTCTGAAACCACAGGCCTGTGGAAGTCCCAGCACAGGCCAGTGTCTGATATCAAGGAGTCTGGGGAAAATCAAAGAGAGCAAGTTGTGTTCCTCATATTGGTCTGTACACGGAATAGTTGTGTGTGAGAGAGGAGGGAGCTCTTTCCTACAGACCTGGAGCTCAGAACCAAAGATGCCTGGAAGAACATTAGGCCCTAGGGTTTGCATAAATCTTGGGCCAGTGGGGATTCTCACAAAATGAAATCGGGGACCCCAGGTAGTTCTACTTAAATATCAAGGACATTAGCAATATTTGAATGATACTGTGGAAAGTGCTCCTTTTTTCTTTTGTATACTATATGAAGGGCCTTTCATAGTACCTGGCATATGGAGGCTGCTCTTTGCACAGTGGTTACAATGAAGAAAGTTAGCATTATTTTGTTAATTAATAATATGACTAACAGTAGTAATAAATTTCATTCTTAACCACCAAGGTTGAATTGATTGTGTAAAATTCTTTCCAAGGGGCTTCCCTGGTGGCGCAGTGGTTGAGAGTCCGCCTGCCGATGCAGGGGAAACGGGTTCGTGCCCCGATCCAGGAGGACCCCACATGCCGCGGAGCGGCTGGGCCCGTGAGCAGGGCCGCTGAGCCTGCGCGTCCGGAGCCTGTGCTCCGCAGCGGGAGAGGCCACAACAGTGAGAGGCCCGCGTACCGCAAAAAAAAAAAAAAAATTCTTTCCAGGAGTTCTGATGTTTTATTGCTATTGGACTGTTTTATGGAAGTAAGTGAAATGAATCCACCTATTTCATTCAAATTGTTGGAATCCTTATAGTGTTAATAAGCGAGCTTAGTGAAACACATTTTATGCCTTTTCCAAAATTTTTATTTGATAACAAAATTCCTAGTATCAAGGCTCCAGTACTCTCTAATTTCATAACTGGTGATGATTCAGTTTTTGGTGGAATGAATGAATGAATAATTAAATAACAACTGTTAGGAATTATATGTAGAAAGAAAATAAGTAGATGAAATTTAATATTTTTAGATAGAGTTAAGAGTTGTAAGGTCATGATGTGACTATTTCACTAGCAGTAATACCTCACGTTTAATTTTAAAATAGTTGAGGGCTTCCCTGGTGGCGCAGTGGTTGAGCGTCTGCTTGCCGATGCAGAGGACACAGGTTCGCGCCCCGGTCCGGGAAGATCCCACATGCCGCGGAATGGCTGGGCTTCTGAGCTATGGCCGCTGAGCCTGCGCGTCCGGAGCCTGTGCTCCGCAACGGGAGAGGCCACAGCAGTGAGAGGCCCGCATACCGCAAAAAAAAAAATAAATAATAAAAAAATAAATAAATAAAATAAAATAAAATAAAATAGTTGAACCAAAGTAAACCATCTTTCCTACTCACAATAATGTGATATGTCTGGGTATTTGCTTGAATTGTACCTTTCTGATTATGTACACATGAATAATGAATGAGAAATTGCATTTTCACCTTGTTAACTTCCTTCATTTATGATTTCGTTCTTTAAACTGCTTAGCTGTGTGTATAACTAAATTGCTATTCTTTTTATTGCTAGGATTTACATTTTTTTAAGCATTATGACTTTATAATGACACAGTGTCACTGCAGGCCTCCAGAAGTTTACTACCAGAGATGAGACAACTTAGAGGTGTCTGCCAGGTTACCCTAAGCCCCCAGTTTGTGTACAGTCCCAGTTACCCAGTGTTTCTGTTGGCACAGAGGATTGATGGCCTCTGCGTGGCGACTTGAACAATTGTGGGAATATTATCACATTTCTCTGAGTCTTTTTGTCCCAGCAGTATATACTGAGTAGAGTCTGATGGTCTAACATATGAAGTTGGACAGTTGGAGGCCTTGTTGTTGACCTGTGAAGAAAGCCAGAATGCCTGGTTGTTTAACTTTTTGAAAAATTCACTGAGATATCCCAGTATCATTCCAATAAGTTATTATTATTTTTTAACATCTTTATTGGAGTATAACTACTTTACAATTGTGAGCTAGTTTCTGCTTTATAACAAAGTGAATCAGCTATACATATACATATATCCCCATATCTCTTCCCTCTTGCATCTCCCTTCCTCCTACCCTCCCTATCCCACCCCTGTAGGCGGTCACAAAGCACCGAGCTAATCTCCCTGTTCTATGCGGCTGCTTCCCACTAGCTATCTATTTTACATTTGGTAGTGTATATATGTCCATGCCACTCTCTCACTTTGTCCCAGTTTACCCTTCCCCCTCCCCATATCCTCAAGTCCATTCTCTAGTAGGTCTGCATCTTTTTTCCCATTTTGCCCCTAGGTTCTTCATGACCATTTTTGTTTGTTTGTTTTTTAGATTCCATATATATGTGTTACATACGGTATTTGTTTTTCTCTTTCTGACTTACTTCACTCTGTATGACAGACTCTATGTCTATCCACCTCACTACAAATAACTCAGTTTCGTTCCTTTTTATGGCTGAGTAATATTCCATTGTATATATGTGCCACACCCTCTTTATCCATTCATCTGTTGATGGACACTTAGGTTGCTTCCATGTCCTGGCTATTGTAAATAGAGCAGCAGTGAACATTTTGGTACATGACTCTTTTTGAATTATGGTTTTCTCAGGGTATATGCCCAATAGTGGGATTGCTGGGTCGTATGGTAGTTCTATTTTTAGTTTTTTAAGGAACCTCCATACTGTTCTCTATAGTGGCTGTATCAATTACATTCCCACCAACAGTGCAAGAGGGTTCCCTTTTCTCAACACCCTCTCCAGCATTTATTGTTTGTAGATTTTTTGATGTTGGCCAATCCGACTGGTGTGAGATGATATCTCATTGTAGTTTTGATTTGCATTTCTCTAATGATTAGTGATGTTGAGCATTCTTTCATGTGTTTGTTGGCAATCTGTGTATCTTCTTTGGAGAAATGTCTATTTAGGTCTTCTGCCCATTTTTGGATTGGGTTGTTTGTTTTTTTGATATTGAGCTGCTTGTAAATTTTGGAGATTAATCCTTTGTCAGTTGTTTCATTTGCAAATATTTATTTTTTGCTGTTTGTTTTGTGTCTTTTTTTTTTTTTTACTTAAACCAGTTCAAATTGAGCTTCTGTCACTTGAAACCAAATGAGTCCTAGCTAAATCATGTATTTGAAAATTGATGGGCAAGCTTGTTAAAGGCAGACCCATCACTTTTCCTTCTCTATTTTAAGAGACTTTAAAAAAGCTGTTGAAGAGTTAAAACATTCCAGAATATTGAGTTCCCGCAAGACTTCTTGGAACTGAATTCCCAGTAAAGAGCAGGAGAAGAAATCTGCTTTCCACATGTACCTGTGATTTAGACAATATTTTGTAGTTGGTCAAAGGATCTTTTCCTTGGGTAAAAAAAGACTTGTTTGAGTAAGAGGAGAGTTCTAGAAGTAACTGTGAAGTCAATTATTTGTGAATACTTGTAAAAAAAAGTCATCACAAGGAGCCAATCAAGATGCATTAAGGAGGAAGTTTTACAAATTTTGCCTTTAAAAATTTTTTTTTCTTTTTCAAAAAATAGATTAACATACAAATAAGATCAGCGAAAATCTGAAGATGTAGTGCTTTCTGAGTTCAATAAAGCCTTTGACAGTCTCCTGTGATATTCTTATGTAAAATGAGGAAATGAAGCACTTATGCATGACAGTACAGTTCACATCTGCACTGGCCATGGAAATAAACTCTTGCCCAGAGAGTACTGAATATTAAATTGGGGCACTTAAAAAAATTCTGCCTGCCTGGATTTATGGCAACAGAGGGAAATCTAATCTAAATTTAATCTAAGACAAAAATCTTGTCTCCCAAAAGCTTAAGATATTTTATTTTTACATAGCTACTATTGTTGCTTTTAATAATGATAATCATAGTAACATAATAGCTAAGGATTACATGCCATAATACAAATATGTATTTATCACTCTTTAGCTTCCTGAATCCTTACAACTTACTTGGGAGGAAGGTTGCTTTATCCCCATTTTGAAATGAAGTTGAGATTGATATAGAATTTGCAACTTGCTCAGATTATATTATATTATATTATATTATATTATATTATATTATATTTCAGAGTGGATCCCAGCCTAAATTTCCTTGCCTTGAAAGTGAGTTCACGTCCACACTGCTCTATAATGTATTTAAATGAAGTAAGCAATCAGGGCAACAAGTGTTGGGCTCTGAAACTTTACCTGAATAAGGTGTCAGAGAGGAGAGAGAGAAATTCAGGCAATTATTTTTAGAAAAATACAGAGGTTCTCATTAAAAAACTCATCATGCCTAAGAAGATAAAAACGTTTAAAGACTTGTTGAGGCATTTGTTTCTCTGTCTGGAAGATCGACTCCAGTCCATTTTTGCTGGGGTTTCCCTTTTTCATTTTCTACCAGTCTTAGCACCACAGGAACCCTCTTCCATCAGATCTGTTCACTTTGTTTTCAGATATAATCACAAGAAAAATCTTTCAGGTTCTCTTTAAAAATAGACCATCACTCACAGGAAACATATTACCTCTATATCACGGAATTAAATATAGAGGGTAATTTACAGTTAGGGTAATATTTCACTTACTGTCAGACCTACAGTCTTGTCGGAGACAAGGGGTTGAATGGGTATAACTTGAAATCTTCAGGGCGGCCCTGGTCTCCTCTCCAGGAGAACAGTAGGTCAAGATGGATTGAACTTTTCAGACCACTAATTTTAATCTTCAGATCCATCCATTTTGTTCCAATTTATACCCTAAGCAAGATACAGAACTGATGCTCTGTGTTAAACTTTATTTCTCCCTATTGAAGTGGAGCTGTCTTAAAATATTTTAATGATATTGAGGTTGTTGGTATAGAAGCCTTATCTTCCTGATGAAAATACTAGGAAAAGAACTGTTCTGGGTATGTGCATATTTGCATTTCTTGTGTATCTAGGTGCTAAATATCTCTATAAAGAGTAAATAATTTTTAACTCAGCCTTCATAATAATAGCAAAAAAAAATGGTGTAGGTGAAATATCTGAATCATGTTCATTTCTTCATCCTAAAGTGAAAATAAAACACTAAGTATATTTACTATTTCTGTTTGGTCATATTCAATGTTATTTTTTATAGGAAGGTATAAATATCTGAAGTTCTCATTTCTTTCATCTTTTAATCTAATTTGCAACAGTGTATACATACCACTTTTGTAGTGACTGAGATTATCACTTTATTTTTATTTAGCTTTAGCATGATTTCAGGCTCATATAGAAGAAATTATTAGCAAGAAATAACCCTACTTTCATATGTGCTTTGGTACCATTTCCCCATAATTGTATTGCATATAATTAATCAAAAATTAACCTTATACAGCCTTTCCTTCTCAAACCAGTATATTTGTTTTGTGTTGTTTTCAACCTGTTTTAAGCCACTGGATATGGAAACTGTGGAAAGTTACTAAAGTCTAAGTTCTATAATGAATGACTGGTTAGTGTTATTTTACTCTTTGTTTGCTACATGCAAAAGCAATGCTTATATCTCTAGATTTTAAAAATATTAAATTATACCCATTTACTCAGCATCATTGGAAAATGAGTTTAAAATAAATAAGGGAATTTACATTTTATTAATGTTTGATCTTTGTCAGCACTATAATATTTTCATCTAAATTAGCTTATAAAATTATTTTTATCTTAAGATCTATTTCCTTTAGTGAATTAAGAACAAACACTGAAAACATTTCAAAGTTTTCTTGTTGCCTGGGTGTTGTTTGTGGGAACACAAAATTTACTGAATTTCACCCATAATTGTAGAAACAAGGGCTATGAACCTTTGAAGAGACAGACCTGTGTCCCAAGACAATCTCAGAGAGTTGCTTTGTTGAATATATTCCTGAAAGCTGTTTTTCTTTTCTTTTTTTAAAAAAATCATCTCCCACTTTGCCATTTAAAAAAATGTAGTGAAAACATTTTGCTGTGTGAGCTCAGGGACCCTGAAACTTTCTGAAGTGGCAATTGTGGAATAAAAGGTCAAAGCAATTTTCTCCCAGTTGATTTAGTAAAAGTGATAGTTTGTATGTATGTAGTTCCTTACATTTGACCAACTGCTTCTGCAAATACTGTTTGATGTGGTTTTGTGCTACCTGATGTAGTCAGCAGAGGAGGTTTAGCTCATTTCACTCCACAGGTAAAGAAACTGGGGAAACTCGGGGCTTAAGTGTCTTCTCCGACATTATACAGATTATTAGCTCCAGATCCAAGGCTAGAAGTCAATGTCGAATCTTAGTCATAATAATATTAACTAAAAATCATTGAGGACGTACTCTGAGCCAGGCACTGTGCCAGATACATTATCTTATTAATCCTCCCCATATTCAAGCATATACAATTGCAATACCCATGTGACAGATGAGGTTTAATGAGGTAAAGTAACTTGCCTAATCCCATGTGGCTAGTAAGTAGCAAGGCACAAATGCTCAAGATGTAAGAGTTATTCATAACTAAAAGTGTTGTAAAACATATTTTATTATGTTATTTAACCTCTCTGTGTTTCAGTTTCCTCATCTGTTCATACATCAGTATACTGTCTACCTCATAAGGAGTTGTGAGAATTTCACAGTTCATATGTAAAGAGCTTCAAACAGTGCATGGTATGTAGTAAACCATAATTATGAGATATTACTTTTATGTGATATTAGCCTCAGAATATCTGCTTATTTTTTTAATTTAAAAGACAATTGTAAAAGCTGAGCATTTATGTTTTATAGCTTGGTATTAAACCAATTGAAACTGACAGAAATACATTCCTATATGTAAGTGGCAAGTGATAAAAATGCCCTACAGGTTAAAATTAGGACTATGCCAATTAAATTATAAACAGTGTCATCAAATAGGACCAGTCATGGGTAAAAAAGAATGTGAATCTCAGTGGTACCACTTGGAGAACTAAATCAATAAGAAAGACATTTGAAAGTAAAGAGTAGTATCTGTGTGGGTTATGTGGAGTGACAGGTGATTAAAACTTGATTGCCTTCATGTGTTTAAAGTTAATCGGCAATGGATCAGATTGCATTGCATTTTGCTTTGCCATGACAAAGAATAAAATAGTAATTTAGCAAAAATCTTACTGGTAATAGTTGGCTTATGCCTATCCTTCTGCCCACTGACTGTGCTCTTGTGGTGGCCCACTATCCCGAGCTTCAGCTACAGCTGCTGGAGGAGGGACCAGGTTAAGGTATTTAGTGAAAACACTAGGATACATGCAGTTAAAGTTTGTGACTGATCTTCAGTTCCTTCCTCCCAGACCTATCCTAGAGGATTTCCATGTATAAGCTAATGAAGGAGAAAGTTTAGACATCCTTTGTGTTGCTTTTGCTATATCTGAGATCAGTTTGCAGGGAAACTATTTTAGGCTTCTTCACAACTATTTGACCATCAACTCTATTTTTTTAACTTCCAAGAAGTATTTAGTTTATCACATAGACACAGCCTTGGATTCGTATGTCAAATCTGGGGAATAAATTCCTTAGAACAGTTGAAGATTTCACCCAGTTAAAGTTAGACTTAACCCCTGTATCTCTTCACATTTATTGGGCTGGAATTTTGAGAACATCACCTGAGGAGCTTTGTAAGAGACATGCTAAATGAGCTCATTCACATCATCTAGGAAAAGAAACAGCGAATTAGGTATACGATAGGGTCTTGAGAAAGTTCATTCATTTGTTCATTCAACTATTTGTAGATTCTACCAGTCAACAAACATTTATTGAGCTATTTATATGCCAGAACTGGAAAGATTAGTGAAAGTTTGTGCCTCTTTGAACAAATTACAATTAGAGTGGTGGCAGTGGTTGTGTTTTAAAACAACGGAGTACTGTAATCAGATTACAATATGACTCCAGAGGCCTTGCTGGGAATCTAATCGAAAGGGTAGGAGCTTTTGCAAAACTCCAGGAGAGCGAAAACAGTCCCCTATCCCAAGGAGGTAGCCTGGGGAGTGGAGTGGCGTAAGAGAGAGCTGAAGGTGATGGGATTTGGTCGCTGATTGGATGTTGACAGTCACAGGGAGGGGTTAGTGGATCCTTTTAGCCTAAAACTTCAGGTGAGGGCTTCCCTGGTGGTGCAGTGGTTGAGAGTCTGCCTGCCGATGCAGGGAACACGGGTTCATGCCCCGGTCCAGGAAGATCCCACATGCCGTGGAGCAGCTGGGTCCGTGAGCCATGGCCGCTGAGCCTGGACGTCCGGAGCCTGTGGGGGAGGCCACAACAGTGAGAGGCCCGCGTACCGCAAAAAAAAAAAAAAAAACCTTCAGGTGATTTAGGACATGGAGACAAAGCAAAGCTGGTTGAGATCCAAATTAATTGTTCTTGGCTTCCCAAAGCCTCCCCAAGGAACAATCATCTCTCCTGTGCCTGCATCTCTCTTGGGACCCATCGCACTTTTCAACTGATATTAGAGTTATCTGTGTATGTCTCCTCTCTCTCGCTAGATTGAAAGATCCCTCTGGGTTTAGGTTAATTCTACAATGAAAATGTGTTTAACTTCCATGTATCACAGAATACACAGCATTCATGGATTTTAAGTGAAACACTATGGGCATTTTCCTAAGTACATCTTGGTAATAATCTACCAATATGATTTTTATAGTATCTCCATTTAATCTTATTTAAATGAGGATAATTTCTATTTTTTTAAATATACTTAGATGGCAGTTTTACTACAGGATGTTTTAGCTAACAGAACATGAATTTGATATTAAAATATTGTTCTTTACAAAATCTGTTTATATTAACAAGATCCCGATCTTATACTAATTGACAACAGCATTTGCATTCTTTTCACATATTTTGAGTACCATTTCAAAAATGCTGGAAACCGTTCTCTCTGGGCTGCTCTTTCTGCTTTTTGCATAACTTTTAACTTTGTACATTGTTTTTGCAGCTCACTGCATGTTCTTAGTAAGCAGGAAAGAAATTAAAATAACTCAAAGTACTTGGCATTATTGTGTACCATTTTAGAATACAGTATTAGTTCATCATCATATTTTATCTGACGTTTTGACAAGTGTCTTAACAGATCAGAGAAAAGAGAAGCTTTTACATGATTAAATTATACAAAGAAACACAGACACACCATGTCACAATGTAGCTGAGAATTTTCCCAGAGTCAGTAATCATTAAATAAGAGATAATTCATACCTATATATAACTGGGCCTGGGAGTTAACTCTAGCTACTGATGTCCTTAAAAATGAAAAAAATGTAAAAACTCTTTGAACTTTTAAAGTCTCTGCCAATCACTGCATATTGGCCAAGTTCAACCACCATCTCCCTTTCCAACCTTGCTATAAAAATGAGAAAGCTAAATTTTACCTTCCAGCCTCTTCTACAGCGAGGCTGACATATATTTGACAAATAAGAGAATAAACCTACTGAGTTTTTTTGAGACAGTTCTTGCCTTCCGGATAATGGTTGATGCACTGTCCTTTCCCATTATCCCTGCCTCAACTGCGGATTGATGCCTGGAACTACAACAGCAGCTCACAGCCCTGAGTTGGCCAGCAGCACACCCAGGATGGGGAAGCGTCAGGAAGGTTAGAGCTTGGGTCTTCAACATCCTTGAGTCACAGCATTGAATACCTCCAGACTCATCATGCAAGGAATATCAACCTTTAGTTTTTAGACATTGTTATTCAGATTGTGAAGATGGACACATCCCAGCAGATATAACAGTAGGTAAATGAAAGAGTTATAGTTAGTGTTATTTTAAGTATTAGAAGTACTAGAATCTCTCTGACATCTGGAAAGAGCCATAATTAAACCCTTGCAGAAGGATGTAATCTTTTCTTACTTAAAGCTTTTCGTTGTAGGAGATTTTTCAGCCTCCTCTGATATATCTTGATTGTGGTAGTGCTTATACAACTCTAGACATTTGTTAAAATTTGTTAAACTTTATACTTAAAAAGGGTGAATTTTACTGAATGTAAATTTTACATCAGTGAACTTGACTTTTAAAAAGTGTTTGGAGAACACAGGTCTTGAGAAGTTCTCCTCATCCCTCTCCCCTGCCCTGCTCATGTTTTATCACCATGATTCAGATCATACTAATGGAAATAGTTTCAGTTTCAGAATTTTGCTTTTGTTTTTGGCCTAAAACAGCACACATATATGATTTCACAGTTTCTGCAGGTCAGAAGTCCATGCATGGTTTAACTGGGTCCTCTGCTCACAATTTCACATGAAGGTAATACAGGTATCAGCTGGGTTGGGTTCTCATCCGAAGGCTCAACTGAGGAAGAATCTGCTTCCATGTTCACTCAGGTTATTGGCATAATTCTTTTTGTCACACCTATAGGTCTGAGTGTCCACACCCATTCAGACAGTAAGAGGTTGCAGACTGCCCTCAGCTCTTACAGGCTTCCCTGGTTCCTAGAAATTGCCTACAGTTCCTAGCCACGTGGACTTTCCTAACATGACTGCTTACCTCACCAAGCCAGCCAGGAGAGTCTCTTCAGCAAGGCTGTTAGCAAAGGGAGTCTTAGTAATGTAGTGTAATCACAGATAGTAATGTAGTGTAATTCTTTTGGTTAGAAGCAAGTCCCATGTGCTACCCATGCTCAAGAGGAGAGTATTGCATGAAGGTGTGAACACCAGAAGACAGACATCATGGGGGTATATCCTAAAGTCTTCTTTAAGGGGGAGAGAGAGGGGAGTTTGCTGGTTACTGGAGGGGAGCAGTTCATGGCATGACAGAAGTGGGAGCTGGATCGGGACCAGGGAAGTACTGAGTATGTGAGGATGAGCGTTTGGCAGGGGGTGGATAGGGTAAAGGTTCAACTTTGACACAGTACTAGCATTAGTACATAGCACAGTACATAGCATTACAGTACTTTTCTGGAGAGATGTCCACTATTTCCAGAGACTAAACTCAGCTCAGATCTTTTTTAAATGGTATTTCAAGAGAATCAAAATGTACCTGTATGAAGAAAAAGTAGAAGTTTCACCTCCCTTCCTTTAGCTCATGACTCAGATATCTATTTACATCTTCAGATGTTTCACGTGAGATAGTTTCTTCATATGCCCACATATACATATATATTTATATAAATGGGATCAGGCTATATAAACGGTTTTGTAGCTTATTGATTTATTTCTCTCATCTTTTCTTTTTCTAATAATTATTATTATTCTTTGAATAGAGATCTTACCCACAATTTGCTCAAGAATGAAATTGTGTGGGGGAAGTAATCTTGGCAGGCGTACTTGCTCAGATATGTTCTGTTTCTCCATATACAATCTGTAGCATCCTTTGGACTGGAGACACATCTCCAGGTGAAGGAGTGGATCATCCTGGCAGAGGATCCATGTGGTATTTTCCCCTTACAGGTATTTGACTGGCCATTTGGATAGGGTTTATTTCTGTACCGTTGACAAATGTCAGCTCTTCAAATGCTTGTAGTTATTTTCTTTATGTTTCCCTCTGGCTTCATCTTCAGTTTCTCTAGTTTAATTGTCAGAAAAATGGATCATTGGTTGAGACTCTGAGGATTCTCTTATTTTATTCTAGAGAAATCTGCCTTCTGGTCAAGCTCTGGAGAGAAACACTTTGGCTTTTGTGTATCCTTAGTTGAGTTTCACTGGTTTGCATTTGTGTTGTATATTTTTTCTGTTTTTAGTATATGTGATTACATCAGTTATTCTCCTTCATTCCAGCAGGTTCCAGGGAAGGGGGCCAAGGAAATATACTTAGGCAGTTTTCCCCTTTTCCTAACTCTGAGCCACAACTAAACTGTAAAAACTACTTCATAACTAGGCTAGACAGAAGGTCTGTAAAGGAATAAGCTGAATGTATATTCATTTAGATGTGAGCTTAAGTGCATTCATCATATTATGGGTTAAAGGTTAGGATGCATCCATTAGAGCTGATACAAGTGGACTCCTCTAGGACCAGCACATTCAGTTTTAAACCTCAGTGGTGTCCACTAATGTGTGCTGTTATCTGGAAACCAGAACTTGAGCTACATCCCTGAGGTTCAGGGCTGGGGTCCAGGATCCCTCTGCGTGACTGTGGTGCCTTCAACACTCCGCCACCTGAGAACTGAGAGGCACTCACTCCTATTTTCATCAATTCCACGTTAAAGTTAACCATCTGCTACTTGACCTAAGTGAAAAATGGTATGTGTCACTTCAGTTCTCATTAGATAGGCATCTGTATTCTGAGAAGCCTTCTTAATTAATCTTCATGTAGTGAATGTCAGCCAAGGCCATGAATGGAACAGTTCTGAAGTGTAAGCTTCCTTCACACATTTGTAGGTGGTCCTTTGAGGTCAAGCCCAAACAAGATTGATAGGAAGGGTGCTCTTGAGACTTATTAGATAATTAATTTCAAAGGAGTTTGACTACATGTAGTCTTCTAGTCATTGCTATTAAAACAGCATGTTCAGATTTTTGATTCAGAAATAATTTTCTTTCTTCTTTTCCCTCCTCCTAATGAAAGATGCAAAGGTCATAGGATTATGGACTAATGATGCTTTGAGATGAAGATTCCAGAGCAAGTACTAAGATACTATATATTGTCTTTTAAGATTCCACAAGAATCCCTCAGACAAGAGATGATTCTTTTCATTTTCTCCCTCCAGGAAAATATTCCTTTATTCCTTCTTAACTAATTCAGTTACTAATTGGTTCTGATCAAAGACAACTTGTTCTAATCAAAGTGTATTTTATATCTTTATTCCAAATTCTAATTCTTCGGTAAATATACAAGATATCTAGGTAAATAATTCAAATCCAGTTTTCTAAAATTACCTTTTTCAGACAGAAAAGACTGAAAGTCATATGTTTCTTTATTTACTAAATACTTCTGTGCAGTTATCTCTCTACACTCTTGAGGGTAGAGACAATGTTTTCTTCTGCTCTAAATCCTTGAGACAACTAAAGCAGTACCTTGAGCTTAACAATTGCTCAATAAGCATTAGAATGAGGGTGAAGACTTTATTTCAATATATACTTGAGGTTGGCAGGAATTGTGATTTGACAGTGACAATACAGGTTTACCTGTGTAGCCTGTGAGTGCCTCTGTGTTACACTCTGACTCTGCAAAACTCAGTTAAAGGCAAGATGGGAGCATGTTGTTTCCAATAAACAGCATGGTCCCGGTACCTCTCAGGTTTTTCTGCTGGAAAAATCCCCCAAATAGATCAAACTCCTTTGGTTAGTTGCCATCTCCTGATTCAAAGGTAGCAAAACTATAGCCTCGATATCTATTTTGTTTGGACCAGGTTAAGATTTTTTTTAAGAATCAGTTGCCAACTAGATATTTTTTATTTCTTTTGAGCATTTGGAAGATTGAAACATTTTTCTTGGGAAGGATTGAGAAGAGCTTGAGTAGCTCTTCCCTGCTTTGGATGGAGCTAGCAGATTCTGGTCACTTCTACGCCAGCCAGCCCACTGCAACTATGTACATTACCTGCCTGATCCTATAGGAATTTGCCTTTCTTGTCCCTGAAAACTTCACCCTAAATTTCCCTGTGGTGGGTTTCTCCTATTGCCATGTTTTGGAGGTGACATTGTGACTAAAGTTGACATGATGAGGTACTTGGTCTCTCCTCCAAGTTAAGGTAAGGAGCTTGGTTGTCTGGTTCAGGGTGGGGTCATTAGGCCTCATTTGCATCTGCAGAGATTTGAGCCAGAAGAAATGGAAGAAAGCATCCCAGGAAAAGAGGGACTCAGTACCTCCGAGTAGAGAGAGAGAAACTGGGTTAATAACCTTGGTGTTTTTGAAGAGTGTCTAAGGGAAGCCCTCCCTATATGAAGGGATTATATTCACATCTAAGCAGAACAGCCAGACAAGGTCTTCGCCTTGGATTTTCACCACCAGGATCCAACGTAACAATCCTTGACCTTCAGAGAGTGGCTTGGGGATGGTGACACTTGGTTATTTTTGCAGTTGTGTGTGGAAGGAGGAAAAAAAGAGAAGTGATATTGGTGGTGGATAGAAACACTACACGATGTGGAAAAAGTAGAGCTCGGTGGAGCCAAGGAGAATGACTCGTGTTAACATCTTGGCAAGAAATACAGTAAAACAAGTACTCTCTAATACCACCTTTGTGTATTCTGCGTAACTCTTGGTCTGTGGATAGAGGAAACTGACACATAGGTGTGGGCTTGCAACTGATTTTAAATGATGTCCATCAAAACAGGAAAATAAACTGGGAGGTACCTTCAGATACCAGGGGATTAATAGCTATGTCAGTCATCTGTTACCAAAATTATGCTGTGTAACAGCAACCACAAAACCTCAGAGGTACATAGCGAGAAACATTTATTGCTCACAACGCTGGGATGTTGGATCAGTTCTGCTGATTTTGGCTGCACTTCCTCATATGTTTAGGGTCAGCTGGATGTCAGCTGGGACAACTGTGCACCCAGGTCTGCTCTCTATGTTTCATAGGCTCATCTTTGCTTATTTTCATAGCAGGGGCTGAAGCACAAGAGAGAGGACAAACCCAACTGTGCAAGTGCTTTTCAGGCCTTTACTTGTGTCGTGTTTGCCGTTACACATTATTTGGCCAAATCCAGAGACAGAGTGGAAGGGCACTGCAGAATTAATCTTCGCTAAAATTTTGTTGTGTTAAGCCACTAAGTTTTTAGGATGTCCTTACTGTAGTGTAACCCAGCCTACCTTGGCTGATGGAATTATTAAATATTTTCTCACCATTATCTTTTTGTCACAGATAAAAAATATACAAATGACAAATATGTATGGTCATACATTTTGTAAGACTTTGTGATGAAAATTCTATACTTATACTGTAGGGATCTTATATAAAGGAGTATGCCATAACACTCCATTCTCTTATTCTTATATTCATGAACAGGTGTTTTTTAATGAATTTTAATACACAGATTATATTATAGTAAATGAAGTGGAAACAATTTATGTCCTCATATACTGTCATCACATATATAGTCACCTATAAAACTTAATAATAATTCAGTATCTTATAATTCCTGAAGTTTAGCTTAAAGTAAAATAAATATAAATATTGACTGTATAGAAATCCTTTGAGACATTTATATTGATATAAACACTTTTGTGCAAGATGTCAATTGGCTGAATTTGATGTTATCATTAAGCTGTCAGTTAATATCAGTTTGGATTCATTTATACTTTACACACTTTTATCTAGAGCATTCAGCTGCCAGTTCCTCATGTCTGTCCAGCAGACTGGTTGAATTGCAGTTGTTATCTCTGATATCAGGTGATGGAATTCCTTACATGGGAAGGTCCTAGCTGACGGCATAGCACTGGAAGCTCCTCTTAGGAGATGTCATCATGGAGAGGAAGGTCTTATTAAAGCAGAAATAGACACCCAGAAAGCCTGCTATGCCTTCAAATAAAGAGGAAAAATATCTACTAGTGGCTCATGATTATCTTAGAAGCCCCCTTTCAGAATTTTGACAACTCAGCTAGACACCCTAGATAATTATTCTATGCAGAATGGTCTTGGGTGATCACTGAATTTTTAACCAAAATAAACATCTGTTTAATAAAGCAACTTCCATTTGATTAGATATGATATTAATGAAGCAGAGATAATCTTCTTTGAGTAATCCAGAATTCACACAGATTCTATCATCACCCACTTCTTACATATTCTCTCAACAGAATAAGTTTATATTGTAGACCCAATCCTCTAATTTCAGTAGATCAACATGTTTTAACAACAAATTGATCACTTGTTTTAAAAAGGCCTGTCTTTCTCTTTAGCTCAGTTGTTCATTAGGACCCTTATTTCAGGATCACATCTCTCTCTCTCTCTGTTTTTTTTTTTTTTTAAGCTTCCAGGCATTGTTGAGTTTTTAAGAAATTCTTGTGAATTTCTATTGGTATTTATATTAACTGTTGGCCTCAGTGAGTGGACAGGTAACAGAAAAAAGTATGCCAGTGCAAGAAGATGACAGAAAATACAACTGTGTAGTGCAAACGAAAAGCTCTCAAATGTGTGTCATTATGTGACAGATTTTCACTACATGTTATTTTCCAATCACACTTAATAAAACCAAGTGGGGATTTGATTCATTAAGTCATTATCCCACAATAAACTGTAAGCTAAGTGTCAGGGGCCATCACCTTCAGTAATTAAATCTTTGAATCAAAAATTAATTTTCAGTAAATATTGAAATGATATTAAACACACACACACACACAAACATTTTAAAACCCAATGTATAAGTGATTCGGACAAAGCCTCTAAGATCAGTAAAATGGAGTTTCTGCAAAGCACCCAACTTCCTCTGCTGTACAAGAATGAAGCTAGACCAAAGAGGAGGGAAGCCACTTTCTAGGAATTTGATTAAATTTACAGTCTGGTGCATTGTATTCTTTTCATGCTCATCCTTATACTTTCTAAATTCACAAAGGAGTAATTAAAATTTTGCTTAAGCAAGTATTTTCATTTTAGAAAGAAACTTGTGGACTATACACAATTCCATGTGGCAAGAATTTATAGAGATGCCAACAAGAGGAAGGAGAAGTGGGCCAAAGTTGTTTTTTTGTTTTTTTGAGACTCCTCTTTCTCCTCTTGCCCTTTAAATATTTCTTTTCCTCTTGTCTCTTTTCTGTCCCTCTCACTATATCTTTGAAGAATATTTTCCTTCCCCTGTTTTCACTTACATTGCTGAAAATTTGGAAAAGTTTTTCCCAATACTTTCTTCAGTGATTTAGACTTTTTGATTCAACTGCCCATTCCCCATGGACACCTTGAGCTCAGCACACCCTTAACTAACCTCATTTTCCACTCACCCCAATCTTCTCCTCTTGTCATCCTCAATCTAAATCCTCAGAAGACTCAGTTATCCTCCCAGTTCCCAAGCAAAAAGCCCAAGGCCATGACATGCTCCTTTCTTCTTTGCACACAGCCAATTAATTACCAAGCCCTCATTCTTCTTTCTTACCTCTTTTTAATATCTGTTCCCCTCCATCCCTACCTCCACTTAGTTTATGCTTCTGACTCCTTACTTTCCACTTTGTCTCCTGATGGGCTCTTGACCTCTATTCTGAGTTTTTCCAACTTATCCATACAATGACGAGCAAAATTTCTGAAATGCAAGCCTCACAATATCATTCCAGTTCTTAATATTATGATTGGGTGTGGCAAACCTATTCTACAGATATTCATTGATAAGTATTGACATGATTAGTGACAATTTTTTAAAGTTTGCTCCCTTTTTAAAAGAATACCTACATACTTCTAAATAATACATGGGTCAAAAAAGAAATTTTTAAATATTTTTAACTTAATCAAAATGAAAGTACAACTTATGAAAATTTGTGGGGTGCAGCAAAAGTTATGCTTTGAGGGGAATTTATAGCATTGAATGCATATATTAGAAAAGATGAAAGATCTAAAATCAATAATTTAAATTTCTACCTTAAGAAATTATAAAAGGAACAAATTAGATCAAAATCAGCAAAAGAAAAGAAATAATGAGAATTAGAGCAAAAATCAATAAAATTTAAAACAGGAAATCAATACAGAAGATCAACAAAACCCAAAACTGGTTCTTTGAAAAGTTCGATAAAACTAATAAGCCTCTAGCCAGAATAACTAAGAAAAAAAGAAAAAGGACACAAACTACTAATACCAGAGATGAAAGAGGGGATGTCACTACAGACCCCATAGAAATAAAAAGGGTAATAAAGGAATACTGTGAACAACCCTCTGCCCCCAGATTTGATATCCTAGATGACATGGACCAATTCCTTGAAAGACAATTTGCCAAAACCTCACAAGAAGAAAAAAAGATGAACCAAATTGTCTTCTATCTATTAGAAAATTGAACTGACAATAAATAACCTTCCAAAGCAGAAAGTGCCAGGCCCAGATGGGTTCATTGGTGAATTCTACCAAATATTTAAGGAAAGAATCATAACAATTATCTCTAATCTCTTTCAGAGGATAGAAGCAGAGGGACTACTTTCTAACTCATTCCATGAGACCAACATCACACAAATACCATAAGTAGACAAAGACATTACAAGAAAAGAAAACTGCCAAATTTGCCAGAAAAGACCAATATCTCTCACAAACATAGATGGAAAAATACTTAATAAAATATTAGCAAATTAAATTCCATAAGAGTGAATAAAGAATTATACACTATGGCCAAGTGGGATTCATCCCAGTTAAACAAGGCTGGTTCAACATTCAAAATCAATTAATGTAATCTATTACATTAACAGACTAAAAAATGAAAATCATCTTAATAGATACAGACAAAGCATTTGACAAAATCCAACAACCATTAATGATAAGAAACTATCAGTAAATTAGGAATGGAAGGGAACTTTCTCAAATGGATAAAGACTATTCACAAAAATACCCCTACAGTTTACATCATACTTAATAGTGAGAAACTTGAAGCTTCTCCACTAAAATCAGGTACAACACAAGGATGTTTCCACTCACCACTCCTTTTGAACCTTGTACTAGAAGGCCTTACTAATTCAATAAGTCAAGAAAAGAAGATATGGGCTTCCCTGGTGGCGCAGTGGTTGAGAGTCTGCTTGCCAATGCAGGAGACACGGGTTCGAGCCCTGGTCTGGGAAGATCCCACATGCCGCAGAGCCACTAGGCCCATGAGCCACAATTACTGAGCCTGCGCGTCTGAAGCTTGTGCTCCACAACGGGAGAGGCCGCAATAGTGAGAGGCCCGTGCACAGCGATGAAGAGTAGTCCCCGCTTGCCACAACTAGGGGAAGCCCTCGCACAGAAACGAAGACCCAATACAGCAAAAATAAATAAATTAATTAATAAACTCCTACCCCCAACGTCTTCTTTAAAAAAAAAAAAAAAGAAAAAGAAAAGAAGATAAGATGTGTACAGATTGGGAAGGAAGACATAAAAATGTCTTTGTTCACAAATTATGTGATCATCCATGTAGAAAATCTGAATGCATCTGTTAAAAAATCTCCTGGAACTAAGAAGTGATTATAGTAAGGTTTCAGGATACAAGGTTCATATACAAAAGTCAGTTGATTTCCTGTATAACAACAATGAGAAAGTGGAATTAGAAATTTAAAACACAGTGCATTTCTATCAGCACCCAGACAAAAAGAAAAACTTAGGTATAAGTCTAACAAATTATATACAAGATCTATATAAGGAAAACTACAAAACCTGATGAGCAAAATCAAATAAATGAATGGACAGATATTCCATGTTCATGGATAGGAAGACTCAATATTGTCAGTTGTCGGTTCTTCCCAACTTGATGGGTAGATTCAGTTCAATCTCAGTCTAAACCTGAGTAAGTTATTTGGTGGATATTGACAAACTGATTCTGAAGTTTATATGGAGAGGCAAAAGATCAGAATAGCCAACACATGTTGAAGGAGAACAAAGTTGACACTACCCGAATTCAAGACTTAGCATAAAGCTATTGTAATCAAGACAGTGTGGTATTGGTGAAAAAACAGACAAATCGATCAGTGGAACAGAATAGAAAGCCCAGAAATAGACCTCATAAATATAATCAATTGATCTTTGACAAAGGAGCAAAGGCAACATAATGAAGCAAAGATAGTCTCTTCATTAAATGGTGCTGGAACAACTGGCCATCCACATGCAAAAAAATGAATCAAGACACACACCTTACACTCTTCACAAAAATTAACTCAAAATGGATCACAGACCTAACTGTAAAATGCAAACTATAAAACTCTTAAAGATTACATGGAAAAAACCTTGATAATCTTGCTTTTCAGACACAACACCAAAGACATGATCCATGAAAGAAATAATAGAAGAGTTAGACTTCATTAAAATTTAAAACGTCTGCTCTTTGAAAGGCAATATCAAGAGAATTTAAAACCAAGCTACAGGGGCTTCCCTCGTGGTGCAGTGGTTGAGACTCCACCTGCCGATGCAGGAGACACGAGTTCATGCCCCGGTCCGGGAAGATCCCACATGCCGTGGAGCGGCTGGGCCCGTGAGCCATGGCTGGTGAGCCTGAGCGTCCGGAGCCTGTGCTCCGCAACGGGAGAGGCCACAACAGTGAGAGGCCCACGTACCGAAAAAAAAAAAAAAAAAAAACAAGCTACAGACTAGAAGAAATATTTGCCAGAGACATGTCTGATAAAGGACTGCTTTCCAAAATAGTCAAAGAACTCTTAAACACTCAACAGTAAGAAACCAAACAATGCAATTTAAAAAATGAGCCAAAGACAGCAGACCAAAATAGACATACAGATGACAAACAGCATATGTAAAGATGCCCCACATCATATGCCACCTGGGAAATACAAATTAAAATAACAATGAGATACGACTACACACCTATCAGAAAGGCCAAAACCTGGCACACTGACTACACCAAATGCTGGCAAGGATGTGGAATAACAGGAACTCACATACATTGCTAGGAGGAATGCAAAATGGTAGAGCCATTTTGGAAGACATTTTGATAATTTCTTACCAAACTAAACATACTCTTACCACAGAATCCAGCAATCACACTCCTTGGTGTTTACCCAAAAGTGCTGAAATCTTAGGTCCACACAAAATCCTGCACATGGATGTTTGTAGCAGCTGTATTCATAATTGCCAAAACTTGGAAGCAACCAACCTGTTCTTCGGTAGGAGAATGGGTAAGTAAACTATGGTATATCCAGATAATGGAATAGTGTACAGCACTGAAAATAATTGAGCTATCAAGCTACGACAAGGCACAGAGGAACCGCCTGTTTCTAAGGGAAAGAAGCCAATCTTAAAGGCTCCATACTGTGAAATTCAAACTATATGACATCCTGGAAAAAGCAAAACTGTAGAGACAATAAAAAGATTAGTGGTTGTTTGGTGCTGGCGTTGGCGAGAGAAGAGTAGGGAGACCAGAGAATTTTGGGGGTAGTGAAAATACTCTGAATGATATTATAATAATGGATTTATGTCATCATACTTTTGTCTAAACCCATAGAATGCATACCACCAAGAGTGAACTCTAAGGTAAACTATGGACTTTGGGTGATTATGATGTGTCAATGTAGATTCATCCTTGGTAAAAAAAAAAAAAAAAGAAAGAAAGAAAAAGAAAAAGAACATTCTGGAGAGTGATGTTGATAATGAAGGATGCTATACATATGTAGAAGTAGAGGATATATGGAAAAGCTGTGTACTTTCAATTTTCTTATAAATCTAAAACTGCTCTTAAATCACAAAATCTTAAAAAATAAATTATAAAAAGATGATTAGATAGCTAGGTAGCTAGGTAAAATTACAGATATGTGTGTATGCATATTATATATATAGAATTATATATTTAGTTAATTAAAACATAAATTGTAATATATTTTAATCACTTTTTAAAGAAAACAATTTTATCTTTTTCTCTTTTTCTTCCAGTTTTATTGAGATCTAATTGACTTATAGCACTATAAGTTTATGTCCAGCATAATGACTTTACTTACATACATCATGAAATGATGACCATGATAAGTTCAGTGAATACCCATCATCTCATATCGATACAAAATTAAAGGAAAAAATGTTTCCTTGTGATGAGAACTCTTAAGATTTACTTTCTTAACAACTTCCATGTATAACGTACAGCTGTGTTAATTATATTTATCATGTTGTACATTGCATGCCTATATTTGTCTTATAACTGGAAGTTTGTACTTTTTGACTATCTTCATCCAGTTCCCCGTCCCTCACCTCCTGCCTTTGGTAATCACAAATCTGATCTCTTTCTCTATGAGTTTATTTGTTTTGTTTTTGAAGTATAAATGACCTACGGCACTATGTTAGTTCCAGGTACACACCATAGTGATTTGATATTTCTGTACATTTCAAAATGATCATCATGATAAATCTAGTTTAATTGCTTTTAATAGCATAGTAATATGTGGCAATAGGTAAAAGGAAATATGTCTATTGATATGAATTATGCTTGAATAATTGTATTTATAGTTTAGAATAAATGATAGAATATATCTGTAAATTCTCTAAAACTTTAGTTTTCCAAAAATGATGTGCATAATGGATTACATTTGACAGTTCTTACTGTCAACTTTGTTGTGATACTAGCTCCACTGCTTCTGTAATGTTTTCAATGAATTTACCTATGGCTCAGTTAGATAAGAAAAAAAAAATCTTCCTATTTAAATTCAGTCCCTTATTTCCAGTGCTCCATGGAGAGGGAGGTAGGTGCAAGCCCAAGAGATAAAGGGAGTGTGTAATTTAGTTTAGGATAATGTATTCCTTTAATATGAGAAATACAGTGATTTATCCTCAGCATCAAGTTGATTTCATGGAGAGTTAGGTTGCGGATAATTGTTTGGAAGCTTTTGAACTGTTTCTTAAATGGGCTCTGGCAGTTTCTCTCTCTACAGCATTTATCCAGGTCTAAGCTGCTATTGCTTCTGGTCTTCAACAACCACTAGCCTGTGACGCCTTATACATTCTTGTCCCCAACTCCCCTTACCCAATTTCTACACAGTCACCAGAGTGATTTTTAAAATTAAATCTGATCTGTGACTCTCCTACTTTCAACCCCGCATTGACTTTCTGTTGCCTTAACACGAAAGCCTAGCTCCTAACCACGGCTTCTGGTTTTCCAGGCATATCAGCTTCCTTTCTGTTCCAGGAACAGAGAAATCGTCCACATTCAGGATCTAAGATGCGCTGATTGGAATGCTTGCCTTTTTCCATGGATGATTCCTTCCCATCCTTTAGGCTTCAGTTTAAATTATCTCTGATAAGATAGGCTTTCCCTGAAGGCCCTCCTAAGCAACACTGCCACCCCAAAGTTCCTCCACCTGGAAGTGCAGAGGTTAAGAGCACAGACTCAGCCTCCTGCAGCTCAGGTTACAATCCAAAACCACCATCTTAAGGTTTTATGATGTCAAGAGATTCCTTAATCCTTGAGGATGTCCTTCAGCTTCCTCATCTGAAAGATAGGGTTAATAACATCAGGGGTAACCTATTTGATAATTTGGGGTTTTGAATATGTGTCATGGCCTCGGTGCATGAGGCCAATGCTTGGCACATAGAAATCCCTACTGTGATTTCTATTATAATAGAAATTGTGTGATTATAGTGATTACTATGCCACACTATTATTATCTTATAACATAGAAAAGAATGTTTAATACATTTTGTTTGCTTATTTTTTTAATTCCCTCTTTTATAATAACAATGTCACGGCAGGGACCGTATCTTCTTTTTTCTACCACTGTTTCCCCAGTCATTCCTGGCACGTAGGAGAACCTCAGCCAATATTTTACTGAAGATCTGTGAATTGAGGTTTTTGTAAATTAAATCAAACCATATTGCTGAGGCACAACCTTTTTTTTTTTTTTTTTTTTTAAACAGCTAAAAGTGGAAGCAGTTCTCAAAAGTAATTCTGCCATGCCTACAGACATTAGTAAGACAAACTGATTCTCAAGCAGGCAAGAAAAGAGTGCATCCGCCTGTATGTGAGATCAGAGAGTCCCTTCAGGCAGAGCTGATTTCAGCTACTGTGCCCTGGCCCCGCTAAATTGGTTGTTAAATCCTAGCTGTTCGTGCTGGGTGGTATATAATTCCTATGTGGTTCCCAGGGTTCCTCTGACCTCCCTTAAAATCTATAGGAGCTCAACCTGAATGAGTAAGAAAGGGTTAAAAGCTGGCACTGAATACCACTAATTTCAACAGTGAGAGCTCATTTCTAATATCTGTTATGCTAACAAGCCCCCAGTTTCACCACTGACAACTCATTCTGATATAAATTTTTAAAATATCTGCTTAAACTGGGGATCTTCAAACTGCAGCCTGAGGGCCAGATCCAGCCTGCTGCTGGTTTCTCTATGGCCTTTGAGCTAAGAATGATTTTTCATATTTGTAAATAGTTGGGAAAAAAATCAGAAGAAGAATATGTTCTGTGACATATGAAAATGATGTAAAAGTCCAATTTCAGCATCTATAAACAAGGTTTTATTTGAACACATTGTTTATGCACCGTGTATCACAATTTGGCATTACTATGACTGAGATGAGTAATTGGGACAGAGACCTTGTGACCCAGAAATCCAAAAATATTTACTTGGTACCTTTGTTGCTGAACCAAACTTGGGTCCTCTCACCTGCACACACACCTGTACACAGTAAAGCCAGTTTACTGACATGGGGTTGCAGTGAAGGAGAATTCAGTGTTTATTGTAAGGTGCCAGACAAGGCATCTGGGGCAGCTAATGTTCAAAAACCCTGAACTCCCTGATGGGTTTCAGGAATTTTTTTTTTATTATTTATTTTATTTATTTTTTTTGATGTCGACCATTTATAAAGCCTTCATTGAATTTTTGTTACAATATTGCTTCTGTTTTATGTTTTGGCTTTTTGGCCACGAGGCATGTGGGATCTTAGCTCCCCAACCAGGAATCGAACCCACATCTCCTGCATTGGAAGGTGAAGTCTTAACCACTGGACCACCAGGGAAGTCCCAGGGAAGCATTTTTAAAGGCCAGGTGAGGGAGGGTGGTTGCAGGGTGTGTGATCAGCTCGTGCACAATTCTCTGGTTGATGGTGAGGTAACAGGGCAGTGTCACAGGGGTTAGTGTTATCAGTCCTCAGGCTCCAGTAAGTCTGGGGGCTCCGTGCTCACGGTCATCAAGTAGTTAATTTCCTCCATTTAGTGGTGGTTTTAGCATCTGTAAAACAACTCAGGCCATGTGCGTGAGATACTGTTATCTAGGTACTTCAGAAAAGAGCTAAAGATTCTGTGACTGCCATATGGCTGATTTACTGTTTAAATTCTTACCAGTTCTCCTGGTCCAGTTGCTACTTTTGTTACTACCTGTTTGCATGCTTTGGATCATTAATTCTTCAGCCAGGCTTTTGTGACTCAGGGGAGGCCTGGGAGACTACAGCTTTTCTATAAAGAAGAGTCAGGCAGGGAGGATGGGGGGAGGGGTCTGTCCCGGGAAGGCCCCATAGGGTCCTGCTTGGTCACACCTTTACAGAAAGAGTTTGTTGATCCTGGCTTAAACTAACACAGGGGCAATATCACACTATCTGTGCTCAGTATTTTAAAGCAAATTATAGATATTCATAAAAAGTGTACAAATACTTACAATAAATGTGGCCAGTGTTTAAATAGCTCAGGCAATACAGGTGTGAACTAAGACTGTCACCTGCCATATCAGTAAACAAAGGATGTTGCGGCCATCAGCCAGTAGATCTGCCCCAGGATGGTGCACCCTGAGGAAACTCAGGATGAGAAAATGGAGGATACTGGCCCCAGAGAGCTGAGGTGCATATCAAAGGAATGCTTTCAGTGAGCCCAGATTTCGCATCTTCCCATACACAGAAAAGTGCTAAATTCCTTAACTTGAGATGTCTGGTTTTCTTTAATTAACAGTCGTCTTTTGGTGTTCTGACCACCTGGTTTTTGTTACAAAAACTCTTATATATCCTGGCTCCAACCCCCTTGAATCTTCAGAGCCATCTCCCAGTTTTCTGAGATGCTGGGTCCCAGGCTTAAGTCCTCAGGTTTGTCCACCAAATAAAACATAACTCTCAACATTTAGGTTGTGTGAACAACTCTTGCACAATTCTCTGATTGGTTGATGGTGAGGTACCAGGGCAGTGTCACCGGGGTTAACATTGAGCCACAGGTACTGTGAACTCTTTTGGAAGACTGTTTAGTGACACTGGACAATGCTCATTATGTATTAAATGTTTAAAATAATGCAAGACTACATATATATTGAGATCACAGTTTTAATATTAACATGTGTTTATGTACATTTATAATGAAAAAGAAAGCGGGCATATTAAGGGATTATGGATTTGACTTTTCTGTATTTATTCCCTAAATAAACCTATATTTATTGTACATAAGCCTCATCAGCTTTAAAATAACAAGACTCCATAATAACATAAAACAGCAAACTCATGCCAAGGCAAAGAAAAAGGAAGTTTGCATAGTCTTTTTTTTTTTACAAATGAAGTAAACATGAATGTGGCATCCTTAGGGAATAAAAATATTTCATTTATTCTCAAGAGATAGGAAAGCATTGTTATAAGATATAAACAGGAAAACACCTCTGAATTGCTTGTTATTTGTCCATCACATTATAAAAGAGGAAGGAGAGATGGTGGGTGCTCTCTCTGTAGTTTTTAATGATTCTCTAGAGAATAATTCTACTCTAGAGCTTTAGTGGGGTCAGAAACCCTCAACCAATGCACAAAACACAGAGCTCTCAAGACAAAATATCTTTTCCCCTCACTGCTTGCCAGGAGCAGTGGCTTGGATAGATTATGATAGGGTATTAATTTCCTCTAAAGCTAGTTGCTGGACTTTGTCCTGAGCAATAAGGGATGTGACAGGATGTGACCGAATCAGCACTTTTAATAATGTCCGATTTAAAACCACTTCCTCCTTTGTGGGATCCCTCTTCTTCCAGGCTGCCTCTCCCTGATCTGACCTTTTGTGACTGTAACTTTCTATAGTCCTTGACTGAAGCTAGTGATTTTCTCTACCAGCTTCCACTTTACTCAACCCCAGGTAACACATTTCCATTTCTTCTAACTGTTCCACAACCCAGCAATGTTTGTTAAAGGCGATACCTCTGTTGGTAACGTCTTTCAAAATAACCTGCTGTATGTAATATTTTTTGGATGGCAACTCTACTGTAAATATTTAAGATGACAAGCAAAGTTGTGAGATTCTTAGTCCTGTTGTATATGTTGTTTCCATTGGCCTTAAAAATCTCCCAGACGTGCTCATTTTCCTATTTAGCAAGCGCTGATTGGGTGTTTACTGCTTGAAAAGCACTATTCAAGATATTGTTGAACAGAGAGAAGGGGAGAGGAGAAAGGTATATAAAATTAGCAAGTGTGATCCTTATAGGAGTCTCTTATATCCCCTATGAGATATACAGTCAGTTCTCATTGTTTGCAAATTTTGTATTTGTGAAATTTGCCTACTTGCTAACATTTATCCGTAACCCCCAAATCAATATCGGTGTTTCTTTTGCAGTCATTCACAAGACTTGCACAGGGTGGGGAAAACTTTTAGTCACCTGGCATGCACTTTCAGAACTGAGGTCAAACAAGGTGACACTCTACCTTTTTCTCCTCAGCTCTCATACTATAAACAAGTGTCCTTTTTGCAGTCTACTTAGTGCCCTTTTTTCAACTTCTGTGCTTCTTTTGTATTTATTTTGCTGTTTCAAATGGGTCCCAGGCATAGTGCTTATGTGCTGTCTCGTGTTCCTAAGTGCGAGAAAGCTGTGGCGTGCCTTATAGAGAAAATACATATATTAGGTAAACATCATTCAAGCATGAGTTATAGTGCTGTTGGCCATGAGTTCAAGGTTAATGAATCAACAATATATCCTGAATAAGGTGTCTTTAAACAGAAACTCACAGAAAACAAGGTGATATATTGATAGGTTGTTGAAAACGTTGTGACCCAGAGCCTTGCAGGAACCTAACCCTTTATCTCCTCTATGAACAGTGGTTCCTTTATCACTAATTCAGTGTTTGCATTGACCTTGTATAACATAAGAGAATCTACTGTATTATGTTTAGGTTGGTACCTACATTTAGGGAAAATTCTTAGAATAATTATTGATAATAACAGTAGTTATTCATTCAACAAATAGTTACTGAGCATTTCTGTGTGCTAGGTGAACTGCAGTGATCGGAAGACGAACATTCCTGCCTTCGGTGTGCTTCCATCACAGTTAAGATTTTTTGATTTCTAAGAGCTGTGCCCATCACTGCATGTATATCACATAATCCCCTCAACAGTACCATGAAGCAGATATTTTAAATCCCATCTTAAAGAAAGGAAGCTGTAATTCAAATAAATAAGTTGCCCAAGATAAAACAGAGTATCTTCCAAGATTGAGTTTCAAACTCGAGATGACTTGATCTAAAATCTGTGCTCTTAAATACTATGCTATTACATCACCATTTATTTTTAAATTACCGAAAACAACATGATGACAATATAGTCATAGAAAATCCACATGGCTACTGAATATTTGTTTCATATATTAAATGGTATAGAGTAGCATTTCTTCAGCTTCAGTAATTTAGGTGACTATTACATCATGGTACTAATTTTGCGTTGCCTTTGGTAGATCTTTTTCATTTTGTTCTTTGGAAATTGGAGTTACCTTTTAAAACTGTTCTTGGTTTCTGAATTGTGAGTTTATGTGTAGCAATATGTGAAGATGGATAACCCAGACATTTTTAGGATTAAACTTTGAAAAGGGATGGAGATTTTTTTCTAAAGTTTTGGGGTCACAGGAAGAAGAGATTTTTATCAACCATCTCACGGTTAAACTTCTAAAAATTTTTCATCTATGTCTGCATCATTTTCTAAATTTCACAGTGGCATTTATCAACTCAGCGTCATCGTCTTTTCTGTCGCATATGCCTCCAGCCACCTCTTGAGCTATTCCACATCCTCAGGACCCTCCTCAGTCTTTATGTCCTCTTGTCAACATTTCTTGGCTACACAGTAAGACACAGTCCAGACACTGAGATTTCACCAAAGCTGTATCTGTGGCAGCAAGCTCATTATACCTCTGGTTAATTTCATTTTAATACCTTGTTCTTTTTCTGATATTTTTCCAATTCAAGTTTTATATTGTTTAAGATGGCTTAGGATTCATATTTCCTATTTTAAAAATAGGGTGTTTTGTTGTTGTTGTTATTGTTTTGTTTTTTTGTTTTTGTTTTGCTGGAGAGTTTAGAAAAAAGAGCAAAAGGGAGAAAATTAAAATCTCCAGCAATTATATGCTCAATGTTTTCCAAGGTTAAAATTAAAAAATATATTGCAGCCATGTTTCCAAATGATTAAATATTCATCTGCTAAAACACAAGGTTTTAATGATAGCAGCATCATTCAAAAATATATCTGTGATGTTTTGAGATATTAGGTTGAGTAAACTTTTCTAAACTAAAGTTTCAATTGTATACTTTAAAATTATTAGCTACATAACCTTTAGATTTTAGAGAACCACTTCAAAGAAAATGTTAACATTTTGTGTGGAAAAAGGCACTGAGCACATTAAAAAAATGTAGTTGCATAATTGAGAACCAGAATATTTCTTTATTTTCTTTATACTTAAATTTTCCTTTAAAAACATAAAAAATTGTATTGAACTTTGTATCTTTAAGATGAAAGTCACTTTTCAAAGCATTGATGCTTTTGTTGAGTACTTGTGTGTTTGGGGAACCTATAATTTTCGAAACTCACCCTGAATACCACATTCTGTGATCTATTAACCAAACATATCATTTCTGTCAAGATATTTACTTCATTCACATTCCTTTGTCTTTATCTTGTGGAGACTCCCTGTCTGATGGATTTTTTTTTAAAAAGCATCAAAACAATGCAGCTGTTGACATGGTCAGAATCATTACGTTTTGTTAACTAAAGGTTTACTTTTTCTTTTCAGTGTGTTTTCAGGTTAGTATGCTACGATTCTCCTGTGTGGAGTTATTAATTTCATGGTAACACATAGTGTACACAGTAACATTTTATATCATAATTTTAAATAGTCAGACTTATTATTTTGGAAACAGTATTTTGTTGAGAGCACAGATTTCTATTTCTTTTTTTTACATCTTTATTGGAGTATAATTGCTTAACAATGGTGTGTTAGTTTCTGCTTTATAACAAAATGAATCAGTTATACATATACATATGTTCCCATATCCCCTCCCTCTTGCGTCTCCCTCCCACCCTCCCTATCCCACCCCTCCAGGCCGTCACAAAGCACCGAGCTAATCTCCCTGTGAGAGCACAGATTTCTTAAGTCAGAGCTCCTGCAACCTTGAGTGAGTAAGAGGGCTGTGGCGTCATTTGTGCATTTTCACTTTGTTTAACTTCTCCTATAATTCTAAAAATGAAGCAGCATTTGAGGACCATGTGGTCTTCAACAAATACACTTTCTTATTCATTTGTAACATTGTTTGACAGATTTTTTTTAATGTTTAGTTGTACATTTAAGCTGCTGTGTTGCTGAATAAGGATTTGTCAACAGTTACATGATCTTGTGATATGCCAGTGGCCTGATACATTGGATTGCATTCTCTTCCAGCTCACTCCTGGCGCTGATTTTATTTCCTCATCAAAGTGCAATTTTCTTTGACTTTGTCACTTTCAAGTCATTTTACAATTGCGGCAATTTGAAAATTGCCAAACTTGGAATGATTATCTTTTAAAACTTATATTCAGGTTATTCTTTCTCAAAGAGCAAGACAGATTTCTCCCTGATGTTTGACTGGTGATACATATTCTTCACAATTTTGTGTAGGAGGGAAGAAGGATGGTGATTCACTCATACTGTACATTTGCTATCCTGCCTGGAGGCCAGGGATTGTAATACTGCTGTGACAAAGTAACTTTTACTATATGACAGTATATACTGTTGGAAAGAGATGGTAGGATGCTCATATTAAGTTGGAGGAAATAAATTTCCTTACTTTATCTTTGCAGGTAATTTGATGTACTCATTCTTTATTTCTTTATGGTCACAAGCTTTTATAGCTACCCCTTGTCAAATGTCACAATATCACCATAATGTAGAAGTGGTCTTGCTGAATAACAGACCTATTAGACAATGTCTGCAATTCAGTGATTTAAACTGTATGAAAATGTGGCACATACTATGTGAAAAAAAAATAGTATGTCTCAACATTTTCTACAGTGACATTCACAAATTGATTTACTCATAAGTTATGAAAGAGAGTGGAGTGTAATGCTGGTTTTAGGTTCTGCTAGTTATCTACATGGTAGAAAAATTCTTTCATATATATTTTATAATTATAATAAAATAAATCCTTAGTATAATATCATGTAATTTTAAGGCAACACAATTAATCCACAAATACATATGGAGAGAGAGATTTTCATTATCTCTTACCTTCAGAGAACACATCATCATTTTTAATAACCTACCATATTATTCGTCCTGTAATAAACCTTTCAAATAGATATTGTCACCCCCATTTTATAGATTGGAAAACTGTGTACCAGGATTAAAATAAATAAGCATGTCAAAGATCTCCTAGGTAGTTAAATGCAGAGTCTCTCCTGAGTCCAAGTACAGTGTTCATTAGTCTTTGATTGGCGCTACAGCTGCTCTGCATTATATATTACAGATTATACTACTACATCAGCATTAGACTTGACAAAAATACAATATAATAAAACAGCACTATGGAGAATAGACACTATTGGGGGTAGTTTTGGTGTAAATACTGTTGGATCAAGTCACCTTGGCAGTCCTTGTCAGCGCCTCTAGTTTTGTGGTCCCCACTGCCTCATTCATCGAAAGGGTGACACCATCTGTGATTAGTAGGTGCAGAATGAACTTCTTTCCTGCTATGTTCCACCCCCTCACTCTCAAAATTTGCTTCACTGTCTCAGATGGTTGTTAGAATTTTTCTGCCCCATCCCAGCTCCCTCTGCTGCAGCCGGTCTGCTCTGATGTGGGTGTTCTTCTGTGCTCTCTGTGCTGTAAGGTGTAGAGCTGTTCAGTACAAGCCGCCAGGCCTTTCTCACGGGACGTGGGTTCCTGAGTTCCAGAACTGCATCTGCCTCTAGTCACTTGTTATTTCAGGCCTCAATTTTGTTACTTGGAGAACCGAGATTCTTCAGTCTGAAAAGCACAGGGTTATTTTTGAGACAGATTTAGAGAACACATGCAAGAATTTTGAGAATTATAAAAATAATTTTCACAAAGTAGTCTAGTGTCTCTGAAGTTGATTGCTGAAATTGCTGAAAATCCAAACATAATGTCAGTGGGAGACATATGCTTATTTTCTATCACCGTTTTTAGAATCCTTTTTTAAAAATAATTTTTATTGGAGTATAGTTGATTTACAATGTTGTGTTAGTTTCAGGTGTACAGCAAATTGATTCAGTTATACATATATCCACTCTGTTTTTAGATTCTGTTCCCATATAGGTCACTAGAGAGTACTGAGTAGAGTTCCTTGTGCTCTACAGTAGGACCTTATTAGTTATCTATTTTATATATAGTAGTGTGTATATATCAATCCCAGTCTCCCAGTTTATCCCTTCCCCCAAAACCCCCTGGTAACCGTAAGTTTGTTTTCTACATCTGTGACTCTATTTCTGTTTTGTAGATAAGTTCATTTACCCTTTTTTTAGATTCCACATACAAGCGATATCATATGCTATTTCCTCAGCTCACTGTGGCATGGACACTTTTTGTTGGCCTTCTGAAAGTGTGTTGCTTATTGTTCATTTGTTTCTTCACCATTTATTCATTCGTTCTTTATCGAACCATCCCTGCATGCTGAGCACCCAGAAAATTGCTGGTACTGAGATAAATGACAGAACCCTGTTGAGTCGGAGATCTGCAAAGGCTTCTGTAATAAATGCCATGATGAACGTACTAGGTACACTATGGGAGCAGAGACAGAGGGTTTCTTACCCAGCTTGGAAGATTTGGGTAAAATTTCCCACAAAGATGAATAAGTGCGAATAGCCAGCGGTGGAGTAAAACCCAACATCCTTACAATGGCTCCCAAATCACAGTACAATCTGCTTCACCATGGTTTTTTGTATTGTTCTGTGTTGTTTTGTTTGGCCAAGCTGCACGGCATGTGGGATCTTAGTTCCTGATCAGGGAATCGAACCTGTGCCCCCTGCAGTGGAAGCTCAGAGTCTTAACCCCTGGACCATTAGGGAAGTCCTACCATGGCTTTTCTGATTTTATTCTCACGGTCACCCCGGCAACTGTGAGGCAGTCAGCCTCACAGGTCTCCCTGCGATCCCCACATCCACCAGGCACATTCCCTCTGCAGGGTCTTAACCCTGTCCTTTCCTCTGCCTGAATCTTTTTCCCCAGATGTCCACACAGCTGCTCACCTACTCGCCTTCTTCACATCTTTGATCGAATGCCACTTTCTCAAGGTCTTCCCTGCCTGCCGTACTTAAAATGACACTTCTGCTAACCCTGCATTAGTGTTCTTCAAAGGAGTTTTTAACTTCCAGCATACTATATAAAATATTCATCAATTTTTTAAATTGTCTGTCTCCACTGGAATATGTGTTCTATGCGGGCTGGGGTTTCCCCTGCCTGTTAAGTGTAATGCATTTTTACCTCTTAGAATAGGGCTCTGCAAGTATTACCAGTGCGTGAGCCAAGCACTGTATGGAAAGCTTTCCATGCATTATCTCCTTTGATCCTTACAGCTAAGCTCTGAGTTAGGTCCGATTAGGTCCTTCCTATTACAGCAGAAACCACAGCTTCAAGAGGTATAGCAGCTTCCCCAGGCCTGTGCTAGTGAGGGGTCGAAGCAAGTTTTGAATCCTGGTAGATGCTGCTAGAGACCACATGCTGAATCTTTACCCTTGAATCTAGACAGGAAAGAGAACACCATGTATTGGGGTCACTGGGAATAGTTACAGTGATCAGTGTGATGGCTGTGAGTCAGGAGTGCCAGAAATTGAGGCGGTGAGGCCAGCAGGAGGCCGTGATGAAGGCTGTCTGCTGGCTTCGTGGTGCACGTCGTTTTTTTTTATTTTGTTATTTTTTTTATTTTGCTGTATGCGGGCCTCTCACTGTTGTGGCCTCTCCTGTTGCGGAGCACAGGCTCTGGACGCGGCAGGCTCAGCGGCCATGGCTCACGGGCCCAGCCGCTCCGCGGCATGTGGGATCTTCCCGGACCCACGTCCCCTGCATCGGCAGGCGGACTCTCAACCACTACGCCACCAGGGAAGCCCTGCAGTTCGGTTTTTATACATGACAGTTATTGTAGGATGCTGAGCAGGGGGTGATGTGATCAGGCTTGGGTTTCAGGAAGATCATTCCAGCTAAAGTATGAATAAATTGGAAAGAATCAGTGTCTGTTTGGGAAGCCAGTTAGGGGGTTATCAGAGTAGCCCAGGCAAAAAGTGGTGAATGGCAGTGGAAATAGAGAGAGAGGGTGAATTCAAAAGACTTTTGAAGGCAAAATGGACTGAATTGTAGTAAAAGTAGATACACAGAGCATGTGAGAGAGAGTCTTGGGTTACACATTTCTCGGAGGGATGGGAGATGAAAGTTTCCATTTTCTTACCTTCTTGACTATGTTTCCTACTTTCCTCTATATTAAAAATATATTACTATATAGTTTATATAATGATTATGTATAATATACTATTATACAGTATTAAATATTATATATGACTTCCACTAACAAACCATGTTGTGAGATTTTTTAATGAGAATTTTATCAATTTTTTAAAAAAAGTTTTTGGTGAGATTTTTTTTTAACGTGCTAACATTTAGGGATGTATCACCCTCACACATTCAGCAGCAAGAGCTGTTCCATGAGGGGTCAGGGATACTAGCTCTGGGAACCCCTGTCGGGAGCTCACAAGTGCTCCTGCGAGAGCCCTTTGAATATGGCAAAAATAAAAAATAAGTATAGTTTATTCATTAGAAATAGTATTATCCTTATTATGATGATGATGTAATTTAATAGCACATCCTCCCCCCTCCACCCCCGTCAACTAACAGCTCACCTCCAAAAGGTTGCTTCCCTAACTGCCTGGAAAAGAATACTGAATACAAAGGTGGGCTGCTGCTGATTATAACCAATGCGGCGGTCTGCTGTTGGCGGGTTCTACTGCCGTGCCTGGCAAAGTCATTCACGGTCTCTTTATCCCTTTATCTTTTGTACTACAGCAGAATTTTCCAAAGTGCAATGCTTCCCATGCGTTTTCTTTTTTAATTTGTGAAGCTTGTATCTATAATATATGTGAATGTTAAGGGGACTTCTTTTTAGGGATTGTGAGGGGTTAATGATAAACACTTCTGATCTTCATTGCCTCATCTCTACACTAGGGAAAATAACTCCCATGTAGGTGTGGTGTGTAGGAATTACATGAGATAATGTTTGTAGAGTTTCTCGGAACAGAGATCAATAAAATTACAAGTGTTCGTCAAATGGCAGTTAGGAGTAATAAGATTGGTTTTATCATTAAAATGATTATTGCATTATTTATTGATTTAATTTAACCTAGAAAAACCTTCCACTGTTTACATGCAAAGCTTGCTGTCTTGAGTGTCTTTATTATTAAGTAAAAGGTTGAGTTTAAGAAAATAATTTTGGGGCTTCCCTGGTGGCGCAGTGGTTGAGAGTCCACCTGCCAATGCAGGGGACATGGGTTCGTGTCCCGGTCTGGGAAGATCCCACATGCTGCGGCACGGCTGGGTCCATGAGCCATGGCTGCTGAGCCTGCACATCCGGAGCCTGTGCTCCACAACGGGAGAGGCCACAACAGTGAGAGGCCTGTGTACCGCAAAAAAAAAAAAAAAAAAAAAAAAAATTGTTTGGTAAAGTAAGTTGTAGTTACAATAAATTGCTTTATTTAAATTAATTCTTACACCTAAATCCCCAAATCTCTCTTGAAGCAACTGGTAGGTCATGTAATCCTAGTCTGATTGTTTACATAAAATTGAGTACAACCTGGCACTTGAATAACCAGAAAACTCAAATTTGTTGTAAGAAATTCATGAAAGATGAGATTGTGAACTGTCCCTGTGTTTATTAGGATAAATTTCATTTTTAAAGAAATTGAACCAGTTTTGGCAG
Organism: Mesoplodon bidens; assembly: GCF_964165515.1. Classification (NCBI taxonomy): domain Eukaryota; kingdom Metazoa; phylum Chordata; class Mammalia; order Artiodactyla; family Ziphiidae; genus Mesoplodon; species Mesoplodon bidens. The sequence goes on along the minus strand of NC_138160.1, from coordinate 10,677,300 downwards.
AACATGGGTTCTTCAGGTCACTTTGGTCCTCATGACTCCCTTAGTTTTTATGCTCATCAACTTCACATGTACACTTCATCTGCTGCCTCTCTTTTGAATGTGTGACCTCAGGTCTAGTGAGGAAAAATGTCTTAGCGCTCAGCATCGTCTTGATATTCCTGAATGCTATCATCTGGGTTTTGTAGTCATCTACTTTTCTGAAAGTAACAATCCACTTATGTTGAACTGTATGGAATTGCTGATACTAGACTGTTTTAGACCCATAAAATGGCACTTTTATTTGGTTCTATCACTAATAAGATGAAGGTAATAAGCTGCAAAGCTCCAGTCCAATGCTATTTTCATGAGGGTAACAAGTAGGTGATAATTTAACAGAGAAGAGGAAAGACAGTGGCTCCTACTTGTTTGACTATAATGGTAGGAAGGATTCTAAGGAAGGAAGGTCAAGGATTTTCAGAAATGGGGAAACTCTTCTTGTCCTTAAAGCAGTTAAGTAAGGAGATGATTCACATACAAATCTTGAGACGTACAGGTGATGAGATGTACAAGCACTCACCAAAGTGCTTGTCCAAGCACATAGTAATCACAGGAGTATTCAGTGGGTCACATGAGAGTACTATAGTAACAAAGTACCGCAGGTACCGTATACTCTGCAACATCAAGCCTTTTGATCACCCACCTTGATGTGCTTTTACTGAATATTATAATAAGCCTAATGTGTTCTTCCTTCTTTTTAGTCTTTGTGAAGTTTTTGGTTCTTTACTAGGGGTTCTCCTCCAATCTTCTGTCCTTTTATAGCAAAATCAAAAACTGTCAACATGTAAAAAAGTTGTTAATATAAGTAAACATAACTGGTTTTAAAAGCCATCTTGACATTTATAATTATAAAGGAAGGACCTTCCGGGGCTGGGGGTGGGAGGAATACTCCTATCTGTCTAAGAAGTAAAGTTCTGTTGGCATCAAGCACAGACTGTAAGATCACAGCTTCTCTCTGAAAGTGAAATTGCCACAAAAAGCCTATCATCATCCTCTGGGATATACTCGATAGTGTGTTGAACACTGGTCAACATGAAAATCAGACAAACACACAAAGGCAGGATTTTTTTGCCTATACTTTTCCCCAGATGTGGCACAGCTGCAGAAACCTTTTAAAAAGGTGTCACTGTCGTCCCGGAAATCATGCAACTCTAGCACTTTTACCGTCATATAGCTTTGGAACTGTTCAGAGCTCAGTTTATTTCCTCCAAACCCTCCATGTTACACATGAGGAAGTGGGGACGTGGGCAGGACACAGTGATTTGGAGCTTTGACCTGGAGGCTGTCACTCAGTCATCATGATGGAAATATACTGTCATCCTGGCTGGAGCTCTGTATGTTGTTTCTCCATGGGGTTTCAGCCGAGACTTCTAGTTTACTCTGTGTGATTTCAAGTGGCATTTTAAAGCCACGAGGTTGGAAACTCACTGCGTCTGATCAGGGTGATCTGTCCCTTGGACCATTTTAGCCATGGCATTTCCACTTCCCAGAGCATATTTGCCTTCACTTAAAAGTCTAAGAAGATATGCATTCCTTTTCTCTTTGAGCACTTTATAAAGAGCAGTCTTGTAGAAAAGAAACAAAGAATGCTAATTATCAGCAGAGTACTGTGTAAATGCACAGGAGGCTTTCAGCAATTATGGGATCATTAAGTTAGGTTGTCTATGAACCATTAAAAAAGATAAATACGGGTTTTTTGGGGAAAATCATTGTCTTTATACTGGATTATGAGTATTCTACTCATAATTTTATCATGGATTATAAATCAAGGTTTAAATATGTGACTTAGGAGAAAGTAAATGTTAGGAGCAAATGAAACTTGCTCACTTTCTACTGCTGTTTAACACGTAGTTTGTGCAACGCTGAGAATACTTAAAATTGTTTCAGTGAAATTTTTATCACCTCATTGGAGTTTACATTCTGACATGGAAGCTTAATATTCTGGTTAATGCACTGCATTTAAAAGAATATTTAAATGTCTTGAGTCTCCACTATGCGTCTGTGAATTTCTAAGTGATGTACAGAGAAAGGTAAGTAAGATATGTCAGAAACTAGTCAGATAACCCATAAGAACATGATTAGTAGCAGTGCAAACTGAACCTTAAGAAAATACAGGTGAATTTATAAATCGATGCTTGATTGATTGGCAGATATACGATGGGGAAAATGGGATTTAAATTATGTTGTGGTGATACCTATTCTATTCTGAGCAAATTAGTAATTATCTGTATTAAATTATTACATTTTCCACTTTTAGTTTGTGAATTTTAGTTCTCCCTTTCTTTCCTCCTCATTCATACGTGTTTATTTCTGTAATATTTGTTATGTTGCTGTTGTCGAATCCTATTCTGAACGGCAGAATACGTGCCAACATATTTAGGTTCTTGGTCTGATTATTTGTTGCCTTTCTCTCCAAGACTAAGGACCCTTAGTATTACCTGCACTGAATCATTGAACACCTACAATATACCAGGAACTGGGAATGAGACAGTATGTGTCTCCTTCTACTGTTCTCCTTCCGTTTATCGTGAAATGTGTTTGGATATACATTGCACCAAGTTTGTTGACCTTTATAAATATAGCAAAATAAGTAAGAAGGACAATAAAGGTGGACCCTTATTTTTCTCCTCCAAATTTACTCAAGAAAATGTCCTTCCCATATACATTCAGTGGAATCCTTTGCTTTTGAACGCATTCACCATCTACACATGCTCACGTTTTATGAGTGTATCCAGATGTCACTGGAATAACGTGCAAATGGTCCAGAGTAAATTGTCTTTGGATGATCTATGGAATATTGTGTGTTAGGGCGCAAGGGCAGTCTTCAACACCTGGCCCTATCTTGTCATCCTGCTTCCATCTGTTGGTTGCCAGTAAATATTGAAACCAGCCCAGTAGAAGTGCCCTGGGCTTCAGGTACAGAGAATCACTTTAATACAAAGATCTGCTTATCTCAGAAGAGGATGTAAGGCTGCCATACGTTAAACCATGGCGCTGCCTCTGTCTGTCTTCTCCCTGAAAGCCAGAGAGAATTCAGATGCTACATGACTTTGTGCTGTGATTCAATGGCGGGGAGCTACAGAGAGGCCAGTGTGCTGTTCCCAGGTGCCTGGGGGAGAACATGCAGTGCATTTACCTGCACAGAAGGACAGCAAGCTGTTGCAGTCATTTCTAGGTAGACAGATTGTCTGTTTCCTGCTATATGGTGATAATTACTTCAAAAGGTGGCCAGGGGAAGGCTGCTGAGAAAAAGTAACCCTTTCCTGACACGTCAGGAGATTCTCATAACAGGTAATTAGTGAACATGCAGGTAGCTGGCAAGATCTGCCTTTCTGAGGGGTGTAAGCTGATTTTTTAAAGGAATTTTGCATAAACTTGTAACATGTATCCTGGAATGGTCAGTGGTAATTACCTTGTGATAAATGACTTTATAATTAAGATTACTGAGTAGCAATAAAAAGTGTTCGCTTGTACAAATAAATGAGTCTTTATACTTTTCTGTTGCATTTCTCCTCTGTTCATTAACTTACCCTGTTGGAAATGGAAGGAGAATGGTTTGTTTACTCAAGAGACAAGATTGCTGAGAGTCCTTTAGGTAGTACACAGTAGTGGCACTGGAATAGGTAGCAAGACCAGGTTTGCTAAAGAAACCAAACCAATACTGTATGATATCACTTGACTGCGGAATCTAAAAAAGCCCCGTGCATAGCAACAGAGACTAGAATGGGGGTTACCAGGGGTTGGGGTGGGAGTGAGGAATAATGGAAGATGTATGTCAAAGACTACTAACTTCCAACTATAAGATGAATACCAGGGAATCGAATGTACAAACATCATGACCATAGCTAATAACACTGTACTAGAAAGATGTTAAGAGAGTAGATCTTAAATGCTGTCACCACCAAAAAAGAAATGGTACACATCTTCCTTGATTTACAATGGGGTTACATCCCAATAAACCTGCTGTAAGTTGAAAATATCCTAAGTTGAAGATACATTTAATACACCTAACCTACAGAACATCATAGCTTAGCCTATTCTACCTTAAAGTGTGGTCAGAACACTTATGTTAACCTACAGTGGGGCAACATCATCTAACACAAAACCTATTTTTTAATAAAGTGTTGAATGTCTCATGTAATTTGTTGAATTCTGTACTGAAAGTGAAAAGCATAATGGTTGTCTGGGTACAGGATGGTTGTAGGTGTGTTGATTGTTGACCCTCATGATCGCACGGCTGGCTGGGAGCTGAGGCTCGCTGCCACTGCCTAGCATCACGAGAGAGTATCCACCACGTGTTGGTGGCCCCAGAAAAGATCAAAATTCAGAATTCTACATATGCTTTTCACAGGATGCATATCCCTTTCACACCATCCTAAGGTCAAAAAATCATGTTAAGCCATCATAAGTCAGGGATCCTCTGTAGTTATGTGATGTGATGCAGATAGCTAACACTCTGGTGGTAATCCTTTTGCAGTACATGAATGTATCAAATAAACAGAGACCCCCTGCAACTTACGCATTGTTGTAAGTCAATTATATCTCAGTAAAGCCAGGGAAGGGGAAAAGCCAAACCAAGAAAGAAAAAGGTAATCTGAAAAGGCAGGACTCAAATATCAGTGCAGACACATGCTTTTGACTTTAAAAAAGTAAAGTTTTTATTAAGTTCCAAAGTCTTTAATTTGGGATCACTTAGATTCATTCATTTGAATATTTCTTGAGTGTCAGCTGTGGACATGGTTCTGTTCTTATTTTGCTTCATCTCCAGGCTCCATGCTATAGTGTTGAAGACTCCATCCTTCTTGAAATATTTTTGGCTGCTGAGTACAAAGTATTCTTCTCTGGGTTTACCCTCTGGCTGTTCCTTTCATTTCCTTTGCCATCTTATTCTTCCCATCATTTTTTTTTGAAGTATAGTTGATTTACAATGTTGTGTTAATTTCTGCTGTGCAGCAAAGTGATTCAGTTGAACATACACATATATATGTATTATATATATATATATATATATATATATATATATATATATATATATATATATATATATATACACATTCTTTTAAAAATTCTTTTTTCATTATGGTTTATCATAGGATATTGAATACAGTTCCCTTTGCTATACAGTAGGACCTTGTTGTTTATCCATTCTATATATAATAGTTTGCATCTGCTGACCCCAAACTCCCAATCCTTCCCTTCCCTACACCCTCTTCCCCTTGGCAACCACATGTCTGTTCTCCATGTCTGTGAATCTGTTTCTGTTTCATAGATCGATTCATTTGTGTTAGGTTTCGTGTTCCACATATAAGTGATATCATATATTTGTCTTCCTCTGACTTATTTCACTTAGTATGAGAATCATCTCTAGGTCCATCCATGTTGCTGCAAATGACATTATTTCATTCTTTTTTATGGCTGAGTAGTATGCCATTGTATATATGTACATCTTCTTTGTCCATTCATCTGTCAGTGGATATGTAGGTTGCTTCCATGTCTTGGCTATTGTGAGTAGTGCTGGTATGAACAGAGGGTTGCAGGTATCTTTTTGAATTGTAGTTTTGTCTGGATATATGCCCAGGAGTAGGATTGCTGGATCGTATGGTAACTCTGTTTTTAATTTTTTGAGGACCCTCCATACTGTTTTACATAGTGGCTCCACCAACTTACATTCCCACCAACAGTGTAGGTTCCTTCCCACCTTTTAAATGTGGAATAGAATTCCACAAGGCTCTGCTGGAGCCTTTCTGTGTGTCTCATCCTGGTCTTCCTAGATGAGCTCATTCATGTCCATCACTGACATCTGTAATTAATAACAGCCCCACCTTCCCTACTTCCTCTAAATCTCCACTTCACTGCTTCAGAGGCACCTCAGACTCAACACATCCAAACTGAATGTGTGTTTTTTCTCTCTAAAAGCTGGTCTTCCTGGAGCCTCCCCCTTGTTAGTGAGTGGTATCTCTACCTGCCCAGTTGCAAAAACTAAAACCATAGGAGTCATTCTTGGAACCTTCTCTTCCCATGTTACCCCCATGGCTGATTACAAACAAGCCCCTTGGGCTTTGCTTCATGCCATTTCTTGAATATGCTCATACTTTTCACCTCTACAGCCACACCTGTCTGTGCCATCATTTCTGTCCTGTCCTCCTGGAGCAATTCCCCTTTTGTCCGCCCCACATCTACTCTTGCTCTCCTATTTATTTTCCTGGTAGGAGCTTCAGTTTTTTGTTTGTGTGAAGTACATTTTGTGCACATTTTAACTTAGTACTTCTCTGCCTAAAACCTTTCTAGGGTTTCCCGTTGTTTTAAGGCAGGGTTTCTTAACCTCAACACTGTTGACATTCAGGCCAGACAACTCTTTGTTGTGGTGCTGTCCTCTGTACTGTATGATGTTTAGCATCATCCCTGGTCTCTACCCACTAGATGTCAGTAGCATCCCCATCCTCACAGTTACAACAGCCATGAATATTACCTTATATGGCAGGAGAAATTTTACAGATGTGATTCAGTTAAAGATCTTGAGAGATTGTCCTGGATTATCTGGATTTTTCACAAACCATCCTTATAGGAGGGAGGCAGAAGGGGGTATTTGACTACAGAAGAAGGCAATAGGATGATGGAAGGAAGAGGTGACATGGCTGGCTTTAAAGACAGAGGAAGGGGCCATGAGCCAAGGGATGATGGCAACCTTTAGAAACAAGAGAAGGCAGTTAAATAAAGTCTCCCTAGAGCCTCTGGAAGGAAACAGCCCTGCTGATACTTTGACATTACCTTAGTGAAACTGATTTTGGAATTAAGATCTCCAGAACCTATAGTGCATTAAGACACTAAGTCTGTGGTAACTTATTACAGCAGCAATAGCAACTGATACATCAAGGCAAAGTTCTAGTGGTGAGAGAATCTATGGAGAGGAGATAGTTTTTGGCATCAAAAACTTCATAATCTAAGTTTAAAAATACATATAGGGCTTCCCTGGTGGCGCAGTGGTTGAGAGTCCGCCTGCCGATGCAGGGGACACGGGTTCGTGCCCCGGTCTGGGAAGATCCCACATGACGCGGAGCGGCTGGGCCCGTTGAGCCATGGCCGCTGAGCCTGCGCGTCCGGAGCCTGTGCTCCGCAATGGGAGAGGCCACAACAGTGAGAGGCCCGCGTACCGCAAAAAAAAAAAAAAAAAAAAAAAAATACATATAATTATAGGACAAGATAAATGGGTTATAAATGAGGTACAAAGAATATGCTATTCTGCTGCAAAGGAAAGACTGGCAATATCGTGTTAGAAAGATCAGGAGAGGCTTATTAGAACATTTGCAATTTGAGGGGGTCTAAAGGACACATGGTGTTTGGATGCACAGAGATAATGTGAGGAAAGTTCAAGCAGTAGAAACAGCTTGCAGGAGGGAAGGATGGAAATTATGAAGTACATTGGGGAAAAGGTCTAGTTTATCTTGAGTGTGGAATGCCTTGAAATTAACTGAAAGTAACTCAACAGCATGAGTTTGCTCAGTAAGGTAGGCTGGGACAGATGAGAGAGGATCTTGACTGACAGCTATCCAGTTGATCACATTGTTCAGTAGCCCATGATAAATCACTGAAGTTTTTGACCAGGGCATGAGATGATAGAGCTCTGCTTTAGAAAGCAAGCCTTGGTGCATTGTATAGCATGTGCTTGGCTAGAGAGAAAGGAGACAGAAAAACAAAGTAGGTGTCTTATCAGCCGAGGTTAGAAATAACTAGACCTTGACTAAGGGTGGTAACAGAGGGAATAAAAACCAAAGGAACATCTGGAGAGAGGTTTTGGAAGTGGGAGCCACAACGATGTAATGAAAGGTCAGGAGAACAAAAAAATTGATGTTGTCACCAAATAGGGATTTCCATCTGAGAAATGAGGGTGTCAGAGGAATGAGCTAGTTTGGGGTTATGATGGTGAGTACTGAATGAATTTGGCTCATGCATGGCATGTGCAGGTGCAAATGGCCAAGTGTAGGTCAGAAAGGGCAGCTCCTGTTCAGAGAGGCATGAGCTGGAGATCCTCCATCTGGAGAGTCAGTAAGGGAAACGCTGGAAGGTAGATGAGATTGCCAAGAAGGTGGGGCCTGTGAAAAGGGGCAGCCGTGAGGGTTTAGGGGAAATTACAGGATGCTTTAGGCTGCAAGAAGCAGAAAAATCTCACCTCAGACTAGCTTAAACCACAAGATAATGTGTTATTCCCCAAAGCAGGGTGTATAGAGATAGGTTGGATCTTACATCTTGCTGCTCCACTATTCTTTTAGTCTTGCTGTCCTCTGCTCATAGACTCAGTATTCAGGCAGGTGGGAAGCAGGCTGTAGTACACATAGACATGACAATTTCCAGACAGAGAAGAGGCTAGCTCTTCCAAGGTCTCTTTCTTAGTAGCAAGACAGCATATCACAGAAGCCTCACCCAACTCTTACATGTCTGCCTGCCAGTTTCAAACTGGTACTTCCCTGAACCAGGCACTGTCAGAGTGACCGGGATGACCATGATCTGCTTGGTAGACTCTTCCTGATCTCCCCCCTTCACGTTTCTGATGACCCCCTTCAACACACACTTACCGTGTGGAGGAAAAGTAAACTCCTGACCATATCCTGGTCCTGGGGAGGGATCAGTGTTTGGTAGGCATGCCAATAGTGTCTGCTCATGGTGATATTTAGGAAAGGCATGGAGGATGAGGAAAATTCAAGCAAGCATGGAAAGAAAAGTCAGTTAAGAATAATTTGAAGACACTGGTTCATCAAAAAAAGACAAGAAAGGAGAGTTTCAAGAAACTGTTCAGCAGTACCAGAAGCCACAGAAATGGTGCAAGGCAAGGTGATAAGAAGGTCATTGGTTACATGAGAGGGGACATTTCAGTGAATACGTAGGCACAATAAATCAGGTTAAAGAGAGGCAAGAGCTTGAAAACAATGAAGATTCACCTTGGTTTATAATGTTTGACAACAAAGGCAAGATCAAAAGAAATATGACACCAGTTTAGAAAGCTATATTATGTGGAGTTGGTTTGCCTCTGTTTGTTGACATGTTTGTGAAGGTAGTATGTAAGAGTCCTGAGCATATTTAGGTACAGAAAGTAAGGAAGTTGGCAAGAGTGGTAAAAAAAAGGGACCACTGAATTAACCAGTAAAGCCATTGAGGCAGTTATTTCAGTCTATCCCTAAAGCTTTGGGTTGTGGTTAAAGTTATTAACACCTGACCAGGTGAGACCCAACCTGGATAAAAATTCCTTGACCTTATTGCAGACTGTGTTTTAGACTTGGTTGTACACTTCTGTTAATTACAATACTTTAATTGGGATAGAAATGGATAGCAGCGTCAGTTTTAATTCACGTTTCTGGCTTTCTAGGGCTTTGCACAAGGCCTGGCCCATACTAGATACTCAGTAAATAGTATCCAAGTGGATTGAAAAAAAAAATGTCTGTAGTAGACTCATTCTGTGTGGTTCTTTTGGAATGGTTGATTTTAGTTGTCAAGGATAGGGATGTGACTCATGTCTGGCCAGTGTAGGACTTCATCTCCTTGATCATGGTGATTGGTTTCTGGATGGACATCACTCCATGAAGGGCCAGTCAGAGTCCCCCCATGGAATATGGTTATAAGGATTCTGAGAAACTGTATGTTTGTGTCCCCCACAAATTCATATGTTGAAATCTAATCCTCAATGAGATAGTATTTGGAGACAGGGCCTTTGGAAGGTAGTTAGGCCATGAGGGTGGAGCTCTCATGAAAGGGGTTAGTGCCCATATAACAAAGACCCCAGAGAATTTCCTTGTCCCTTCTGCCATGTGGGGACACAGTGAGAAGACTGCCATCTATGAACCAGGAAACAGGTCTCACTGACACTGGATCTGCTGGTCTTAGAATTCCCAGCCTCCAGAACTCTGGGAAATGAAATTCTGTTATTTATAAGTCACCCAGTCTGTGATGTTTTGTTATAGCATCCTGAACAGATGAAGATACTCTTTCTTCCTCTGGTATCTCAAACTTCCAGAATGTTGTAACCGTAGAACTATTGGTGTCTATCTTGACACCATGTGGAATATTTATATCTGTTAATGGGACCAAGCACAGGCCAGTAAAGAAAAGAAATGGTAATGAGAAAAGGATCAAACAGACATCTCTTCTTGGTTCCTGGAACCAGCTATGCCAGAAACTCAGGTACCTGGACTTCTCATTTATAGGAGCCAGAAAAGATTTTTTTTTTTTTAAACTAAGCTATAATTCACCACAGTCAGGAAGAACAGCCTTAACTTTTTTCATGATCTGCCTGGTTTACGTTATTTTAGCCAGATTAATTTGCAGGGTGGATCAAAGGATGCAGAACCTCATGTTAGACTTAATCCACTGCTTGTATCAATATCCAGTAGTGCTAGAGTGCTGTACCTTAATATTTAATTTCCTAACCAAGCCCCATGGTTGTTATAGCATTAACTAATCCTTCTTATTTCATCTGAGATCTTTCATAGGCTCTGCTTTGTGCATTGTGGCCTCTTGACCTGTCCAGATGAAAGAATACTGGGTTTTATTATCACTCTGGACTCACTAGAGGCACATAGCTCTAGACAATTCTATTCAGGTAAAATACAGTCCTGAAATTCTGAAGTCATCACTCAGGAAACCTAGGCTCCCCCCCAATAGATATTGGAGTTGTTAAGTTGCAGCTATTTGAATAGTAAATGAAAGCACATTTCTATCAGAAGAGGAGGTAACTCCAAGTTGGCATACAGAGGATTGATCTGATATGAAAATGCCTACTCAGATTATTTTCCTGACAGTGAAAGGAATTCTGACATTCCATAATTGCTTCATTGTCAATGCCAAGTTATTTTTAACTGTTTATTGTCAAAGTTTTGGTCAATTTCCTGCTCATCAATGATTTATGATGGAGTGGATGTTTCTTCTGATTTGATGAAGGAATCCTTTCTCTCTCTTTGTAGTACACTATCCATTTATGGAATGTTGGCCCAGAGTAGTATTCTGAAGGGATAGAAAATAAGGAAAAATAAACATTTCCAACCTAAATCGGACCCCTGAAGTGGTCTGCTTGAAACCTCCCGAATCAGGTTAACCTGACCTTTGCCACAAATCTGGACTTCTTGTTAGAAATGTCTTGGACAAGCACTGACAAAAATCTAGGTATTTGGTGAGGAAATGATACATACTTATGATCAAAATAGAATTTACTCATAAAATGTTCATTTTCACATTTTTGAACAATAGTGATTGGAAAAAAAACAACGACTTGAATGCATGGGTTTGCCTAAGACTGTATATATACTTTTTAATTGCTCACATTTCTTAAATACATTATTATACCTCAGAGCTTTAAATATTTCTGCTGGAAGCCTTTTCCACCTCTTAATATTTCTTCATATTAACCTCTGTTTCTAGGAATGGCCATCACTATAATAATCTGTCTGGTGTCACTTTACTGGAGAACCACTTAGAAACAAAAAGGTCAGCAGAGAATCAATTAAGCAAGCCAGGAGAAAATGAAAAGATTGGTTTACAGTGGAAGCAACCAATTGAGAACCATCCTTTTAGAGAGAGAATTTTCAAAAAATGGAATGTTTGGTAAACTTTATACCATTTACTGGTAATATATTAATTTACACAAAAGGGAAACAGATTCAGTATTAATTGGAGTAGTATATTTCATAGGAAACGTCCTGGGCTTAAGAATTTTCAGTCAAATATGTGGCATCTTAAAAAATTCTACAAATGAACTTATTTACAAAACAGAAACAGACTCATAGACATACGAAACAAATTTATGGTTACCAGAGGGCAAAGCTTGGGAGAGGGATAAAGTAGGAATTTGGGAATAACATATAAATGCTACTATATATAAAATAGATAAACAACAAGGACCTGCTGTACAGCACAGGGAACTATACTCAATATTTTGTAATAACCTATATGGGAGAAGAATCTGAAAAAGAATATACATATATATGTATAACTGAATCACTTTGCTGTACACCTGAAGCTAACACAACACTGCAGCTATATTTCAATAACAAATTAATTAATTTAAAAAAATGAATTTGAAATCAAGAAGAATAGCAGAAAACCTTAGTAAACATAAAATACAGTTTATCTACACCAATGAGGAATGTCTCAACTGCCTTCTACCCTTGAGAGAAAATCCCTGTGAAGGAATGATAAAATATGGCACAGATTTAGGGTTAAAAGAGTTTTTTCAGGTATTGAAAAAATAACTCCAAGGGATTTGAAAGGTGTACATCTTATTTCTTTTAACTTTTGTGAGCATCCAAAGATTATTTAGACTAAGTTTAATATTCTGATTGCTACCCTAAAACTTTGGAGATTTACATCACTCGTAAATACTCATTCATTTCCAATCTGCAAGCTTCTCCTTAATGTATTTAATCACTGAATTTCACCCCACTCTTCTCCTTTCTGACTCCTTGTCCCATAAATGAGGCCCAGGATTGACAATGCTGAAGATGTGTGAAACATCTATTTCACTTCCATTTTTTTTTTTTTTTTTTTTTTTTTTTTTGCGGTACGCAGGCCTCTCACTGTTGTGACCTCTCCCGTTGCAGAGCACAGGCTCCGGAAGCGCAGGCTCAGCGGCCATGGCTCATGGGCCCAGCCGCTCCGCGGCATGTGGGATCTTCCCGGACCGGGGCACAAACCCGTGTCCCCTGCATCAGCAGGGCGACTCTCAACCACTGCGCCACCAGGGAAGCCCTCACTTCCATATTTTATGACTCTCTAAGAATTTCCCACCTCTTTTTTTAGTAATTGTAACCCTGTTGAGAGTGACACAGCAATCGTGACAATATTCAGCTATGATGTAGGTTTTCTTACCACATCTCATAAGGCCTCTTTAGAAAGTAAGCTGCTAGAGAAAGCTGTCTTTATACCTGAAAGGTGATAGAGAAAAAAGGGAAATTTATGTAAACCACTGAAAAATATTATGCATAGGTAGGACTTGCCTTCTTTAAAAAAAATTCATATTTAGTGAATTTATGGGTGTTTCATTCACAGGGAAAAATTCTGATTTTTGCCACATTAAAAATCTCTTTAGGGTCACCTATGATTTGAAAGACTGACAACAGAAAATGCAGGAGAGAAAGGAAGAAACAAAGAAAAAGAGATAAAAACTGGGGAGGGCTCGGGTTACACAGAGGTAGTAAGAGAAGATGGGGTCCTGGGAGGATCAGGACTAGCCCTTTCCAGTTTCTTCAGGGTCTCTGTGACCTCTTGTGTTTCCCTCCCTTCTGTCCCACTGCATTTCCTGACCGGAGGCCACCATCCCACTTGGATTCAAAATGTCTGTACTCGCCTGGCAGACCACAGGTTCTATTTAGATAAGTCTCTGTTGGCCATGCCAATGGATGTTTCAAAAATGAGATGACAAAATTGAAACAGGGGTTGGAGTAGGTGGTATGGAAGAGAAGTTTCTACCTGCTGCACTGATTGGTTTATTCCCCATTTCAAGTATGTGTATGGCATATCAGGTGCTTTTTGTTGTTATTGTTGTTTTTGTTTTTGTTTTTGGTAAATGCTATACTTTCTTTAGCTCAGTGCCTTTCAGAATAGTTCTATCTGCAATCTTACTTTGAATATTTGAATCAACTCAAAAATTCTGCCTTCTTTAAGTAGGTTATAAAGCTCTTAATGAAACTTGACACGTGTTATATCAAACCAGACTCATTAAAACTCTCTTTTTGAAAGTCAGTGGATTATTTCATTAAGCAAAAAAGCTCTAGATACTATTTTACTTTAAAATCTGCTGGTGTACCTTATGTTTGGCATTCAAAAGACATTCAAAGGTTCAACATGTAGACTAACCATATTGTATTCTTGTTTGGGGTCCAAAACGTCATCACATTTACTCATTTGAATTTATGGATGACTTTTTCTTGTAATTAGATACTTAGATCTATTTCCCAAATCTCTGTGAATATATGTGGCTTCACTTCTTTTCTTAAGGAGATGAGTGTGCCCAGTTCTGGTCAATATGGTTTAAACTGAGTTGATCTTCCCTAGATCTTGAACTTATCCAGTCATAATTATGGTCTAGGGAATATGCACAAATCAGAAACCTTGCCAGGAGCCAACACCTGGGAAACTTTCCTCTTCCTTTCTGTGGTTCTGATGTAGGACTTGTTGATCAATGAGAGAGCCTCCAACTAACATTGGTATATAGATGTGTGTGTGTGTGTGTGTATGTGTGTGTATTCAGTTTTGTATCCCATTCTCTTATTTGAAGTTATGAATAAAATCCTTCCTAAAACACCACTTTAATTTTAATGTAAAAATCAGTTATTCCTGATATTGAGTAAGTACATCAGCATGCTAGCATCAACTCGAAACCTTAACGCTCTTGGCTAGAGGCCATTGTAAAACTTCCAGAACAATAACACACAGCCTTCGGAATAAGATTTTAAAATACAAGAAAAAGAAGATTAGACTGAATTCCCAAATGTAAAGCCACAACATCCCAAGTTAATTTTAACTCATAAAAACCAAAGCATCTGCATAATTACTTACTGCAATTTGAAATGTCTTTGCTCAATGTTGGAAGCAGCTTTTCAAAAAAAAAAATACTGCAAAACCACAAACATGTATTTCTACAGTGGCATTTATATCCGTATCTATCTATATACATAGTGAGAGCTATATCTATAAATAGATGGAAAGATAAATATAACGAGAGAGAACTACAGGCGGTAAAGTCAACAGCAAGAAGTACGGCCCCCTGCTGCTCCCTACTTGTGTGGGGAAATCAGATTAATCCCACCTAACACTGCATAAGTTCCAGACTTTCTGGAAAATTCAGGAGTGGTGTGTTTCCAAAATGGAGTTCTTGGATTTCCTGATTGTATAACCTGTGAGTATTGAAGCGATCAACTAAAACATGATAAGTGATTTGCCGATTTGTATCCCAAATTTGTGGCCTTCATATCGGTTTCATAGAAACCTGATTCTCTCAACTTTAAATGCAAAAGAATTCATTCACTTCACATTACAAAAAAGTGATTAAGACTCTCCAGCCCGTTCTTTCTTTGGTTTATACAGAAATGCGCCAGGCAACAAGCTTTGTGTCTACTACTCAGATGCAGAAAGAGAACAATGTGCAACGGTGAGGCACAATTAGTGCCGTTTTACAATCTTATTACAGTGCACTTTTATTTTTACCCAAACGTATTCCTCCAACTTAATGTGGGGAAACTTTTTTTTATTTTGTCAGTTCTGACTATTGAGATCATCCCATCTATGAAAAGTCTTCTTTAAAACTTCCTCTCTGGAGGGTGTGTGGATCTTTCTAGGCAAAATCATTCTTTCCTTGGTCTTTGTCCTTTTCTTAAGGTACTTGTTTTCTTCTGAGTCTCTAAGGTTTTGTTTCGCCTCTGGGATGCAAGCCTATTGACTTGGGATGTTCATTCTAGGAAGACAGAGCCCTGGAAAAGGGTGCATAACTCAGCCAGTGTAATGAGGGTCAGATTTCAGCCTCTAGTTACTTATTCCTCCAGTAAATTTTTGGGCAGTGCACAAACTGTGCAACTGGACACGGGGGCCATGATGTTATGTCAGGTTGCAGTTTTGTGTAAATGCCTTTATCCCCCTTAACCTTTGGTTTCAGAATCATCTCATCTTTCTTCTCCATCCTTCTATAGTACAAATCCAATTTGTGTGAAGTAAATTTAATAATTGCTCACTGCATCCAGGTCTGGTGAAGAGCTCAGATCTTTGGAAATTGTTTATATTTCTTTGCTCATAATACATATGATTCCTAAGTGATGTTTAGCTAAAAAGTATGCTGTATTTTCTTCTCCTCTGACACATTTCTGCTGTACATCTTAAACATGACACTGTATTTGTGAAGCAGGAGGGTAACTGGTCCATTTGGAAGTACAAAGCAGAGGGATTCAGGCAAGATGAGGCAGGTAAGGCTGAGGGGATTGACTGCAAAGAGTCCTTTCTTGTCACTGAGCTGGTCTCTGAAGACACATCTTACTCAGTTCTCAATTCTGCACCAACATTTTAAGATAGAAGTTGATACATTTTATTTAATATATGTGCAATTATGTAAAGCTACCATTTTAGAATGTTAAAACTATCCAGGAAAATAGCCATGCTTGATGTAATATCAAAATATAAAACAAAATATAAAACAAATTACACCTGAAAAGAGAGAAAACCCTTATATCACGTAGTCTGTTTTCTTTTCAAGCGAAATCCCTTATGACAGTACCTTTCTGTCTGTGGAAATATGGTTAAGAATTACACACAGGTCTCAGGAGTTCTGTTTGTATTATGTAGCCTGCTGTATGCTACAACTAGATACTTTGCAATTTATATCGACCTGTACAACAGTTCTTAAATATAAGTGTTATTATCCCAATTCTAGCGACGAAGCAACTCAGTTTAACTTGTTCACTATCTCATCACTAAGTAGTGGGACTGAGATTCACAGGCTCAGTTCCCAGGGAGTCTTTGTACTCATCACCATACCTGTGAGCTACATAATTTCATTATTGATGTATACTGTGTGCCTATTCCAAATATGAACCCAGTTACCTGTAAACTGAATCATGACTTTAGTTGTTCAGTGGGAATCTGGTTGGGGAAATTAATTTCCATTTCACCCTCACGCTCATTGTTTAACGAGGGCCAGCACCTTGAATACTAGGAAACCAAATGACACCAAATATAAACATTTCAGTGATTTCCCATTCAGAGGAACCCCTCCTTTAGCTGGGATTCTTCTTTCAAAGCAGTGATTTCACAATGCAATTAATTTGTTTTCGTTCTACAATTACATACTTAATCCTGCAGTGAAGAGCAACTTCATACTTCATTCCCTGAACAAGAGCTAATGGAGCAGTTCATTTTGTGGAGAATGGAAAACTAAGTTGTCAATTCTAGCTTTCCCTGATAAGTATCCGTGGGGGGAAGTAGCAAGGCAGATGAATTACAGCTGATAATTTGGATGAAAATGATCTCAGCCATCTGAGACTCAGGCAATGAGCACATGTTTTTCTGTGATATTTTAATTTGTTCATGAGTTTATGTTATGAGATTAAGGTATCTATTTTATTTTTTTAAAGTCTCCTTAATACAATTAGTCCGGAAATTGTATTTTTCACTATTTATTTGTTTATTTATTTTAACATCTTTATTGGAGTATAATTGCTTTACAATGTTGTGTTAGTTTCTGCTGTACAGCAAAGTGAATCAGCTATATGTATACATATATCCCCATAACTCCACCCTCTTGCATCTCCCTCCCACCCTCCCTATCCCACCCCTCTAGGTGGTCACAAAGCACCAAACTGATCTCCCCTTGTTATGCAGCTGCTTCCCACTAGCTATCTATTTTACATCTGGTAGTGGATATATGTCCATGCCACTCTCTCACTTCGTTGCAGGTTACCCTTCCCCCTCCCTGTGTCCTCAAGTCCATTCTCTATGTCTGAGTCTTTATTCCTGTACTGCCCCTATGTTCTTCAGAACCATTCTTTTTTGAGATTCCATATATATGTGTTAGCATATGGTATTTCTCTCTTTCCGACTTACTTTTCACTCTGTGTGACAGACTCTAGGTCCATCCACCTCACTACAAATAACTCAATTTTGTTTCTTTTTATGGCTGAGTAATATGCCATTGTATATATGTGCCACATCTTCTTTATCCATTCATCTGTCAGTGGACACTTAGGTTGCTTCCATGACCTGGCTGTTGTAAATAGAGCTGCAATGAACATTGTGGTACATGACTCTTTTTGAATTATGGTTTTACATTAAAAAATTTTTTTAATTAAAAATTTTTTTTCTCAAAGAATGACCCAGCAGTGATCTTATTTTTTTTCAAATGCTCTTTTGACAGTGTCGTGGTATGTGCATAAGTATTTGATAGACATACAATATTTTGAATGAAGATATCAATGTTAGCAACCAATTTCTATTAGTATGGAATAGCATTTTCATTAGCAGCTTCAGCTGAGGCATTGAGATCTGAATGAATTTCAAGACTAAACCTTTTTTAAATTAACTTCTCTGTAGCTTTGAGATATGTTGGCAACTAATGGAATTTGAAAATGGAATAGCCACCTGGTTTTAAAATGGTTTCTACCTTCTTGGCTCACTAGGAAGTGCTAATGTGGAACATTGCCAATCAACTCCCTTTTACCATCATTAAAATTAATTTCACAAACTAACATAATTCAATGACATAACTTAGAGTTACTTAATGCTATCAGGCATGAATGCAATGGTGAAATAAAGAATATCTTTAAATATTATTATTTTACCTATCTAATATCTTATAATTATTGTCTTATTCTTCCTGAGTGAAATTCTGACTCCTTTCTTGATTATTTTATTAGACATAATTCCTGATTATTCAGGGTCTTGAATTTAATGTGCATGTTTGAAGACTTCATGAGAGTTTAAACTTTGGCTTCATCATCTCCCATTTATAAATACTGTACTAGAATATAGTCTTTTATTTATTTATTTATTTATTTATTTTTGGCAGTACGTGGGCCTCTCACTGTTGTGGCCTCTCCCGCTGCGGAGCACAGGCTCAGCGGCCATGGCTTACGGGCCCAGCCGCTCCGCAGCATGTCGGATCCTCCCGGACCGGGGCACGAACCCATGTCCCCTGCATCAGCAGGCGGACTCTCAACCACTGCACCACCAGGGAAGCCCATGTACTAGAATATAGTATTTTAGAAGGATAATTAAGAAGAATGTTTATTCTCTGTTAATTGCAAACAGATACATTCTGTACCTAAACACATGTAATACTAATTCATGGTCTTATGAGCACATCATACTTCAGCGCTCTTTCTGGTTATTTTCATAAAGAAAAAAGAACATCTGATTTTCCAGGGATAGATATCTTTTCTTCCAGCAATATCTCCATCCTACTCATTAAGCACCTTAATAGTTAACTTGACTCTATTTTGCATTGGATACATAGACAGGCTGTATATATACAATGTCACTTGCAGATAGGAATGGAAATTCAAGTTCATGGTTTAATATTTCCTCTTTAGTGGGAAAATATGATTCTCTTTTAATTATAGATCAACCTATGGACAGAGAACATTAGGATAGTGGAGAGCATTAAGATAATCTAATTTTTATTTCCAGTT
The DNA here is from genome assembly GCF_964165515.1 of Mesoplodon bidens. NCBI lineage: Eukaryota > Metazoa > Chordata > Mammalia > Artiodactyla > Ziphiidae > Mesoplodon > Mesoplodon bidens. The sequence continues at coordinate 10,658,113 of NC_138160.1, read as the reverse complement.
TATATTTCACATCAATTATGCAGACATGTTTTTCTACAATGCCATGGTCACTTTTTCTCCAGAAATTCCAGATTCAGGGCAAGTCATCTGCAATGACTCGGTGGGTGCTGTGTTTGAGTCTTGCCTTCATTAAGACCCATATTAGAGGCATTTCTTTTCAATGAAAATCTTAAAAATAACTGGGAACACTTTGGTTTCTTCCTGACTCCCAAAACCTGTTTAACTCATGACTTAATACAATCCTATCTGGTACTTTCTTTCTCAAGAGAGTAGAGACTGGAGAATTTTGGCTACTTTATTTGTTCACTGGTGGCCTTTGTCTAAGCAGTTGTCTAGTAATCATGTTAGGCTCATAGAATGAATTAAAGTAAAAACCTTAATTTGCTTTCCTTATTATTTACACCAATTAGAAGGGCTTACTCTTCACTCTGAACTTATTTCTGTCCCCAAAAGGTAATAAGAAAAGCAAAAATATCCATCTCTGAACTAGAAATCTAAAATTCTTTCTTATTTGATCTTTCCAATCAGAAAGAAGTAATTACTTTCTAAAGAGGGAGGAAATGGCTCTCTTTCCATTTTTAGTTCCATGAGTGGCTTTCTCAATGGCCTAGTAAAGATAAAATTTGCAGCAACTTTAGAGGTATACTTTTATAAAATTATCTCATCTGTATATTTTAACAATATATTAAAGTAATTTTGAGGTGATTTAATCATGTTTGGGGAAAATTAATTTTGAGAAATATAAACCACTGAAGAGGTCACACTGAAGAAAGTCACAAGACTCAAAAAAGTTGGCATTTCAAGACACAGGTGATGGATTCCATAAGAATCAGTGCCTTAGTTTAAGAGATCAGGAACTAAGTTTCTAAAGGGTCTGAAGAGGCAGTAAAAAGTGAGAAGTGTAGTTCCAATTTTGCTGCTTTTTTCAGTGTAAACTTTTGCAAAATCTTCTCACCTTTCTGAACCTCAGATTTTCTTCTCTAGAAAGAGCGATCTCTAAGGTGTCTTCCAAGTAACATCATGGGATCTATGTGGCAAAATAGAGAGTATTCTTGCTTTTGTCTAATACTCTTTTCAAATCTAGAGCCTTTCTGCTCACTCTCACTTCTGATTATAATTATAATCAATTTTTAAAAATTAATTGATTTCCTGGTAACTTTTGTAACAACTGCTTTCTTTGGGTTTAGTAAGAAAAAAAGAACAATCATCATACACTTATATTTATATCCCTAAGAGTTTGTTTTTCAGATATAATAGACTGACTTTTTATGTTTTCTTATTTTATATATTTCACAGGGAAAGTTGTCATGGTTAGTAAATAAATATTACTTGAATAATTCTTTAATCTGGGAATCAACTATACATGTTTCAGAAATTCAGGCACATTTTCAAATGCCACTAATATTCTTCTTTACAGTTTTCCATTTATTATTTTTTCTCAAGGTTTTAAAATTAAATTTTGCTTTTAATGATACTCATCCTACGTAGCTTTGTGTGCTTTAACTGTGTTTTACTTTATTATCACCTGGATAATATTGTGTCATTACAATGATAACCGTTTTAAGGTTTAATATGTCAACTTGGGAAACACAGACACACAGAGACACACACACACACACACACACAAGCTACGTTAATACTTTAAATGCAAAGACTTCTAATGGTCCCTAAGTATGAATAATTGAGACCATGTAGGTATTTCCATCTTCCCTTTCCCAGTTTGGGTTTTTCCCCAAATTCTATCTTATGCTGATGACTCATTGTCTCTCCTTATGTAACTCACCCATCTCCTACATATAAACAAATATTCTCAAATTAATATATTGAATACAGTCCTATCAGGAGACTCTAGACCAATATTATCAGCTGTCTGTTGGTCCTTTCCATCTTGGTATGTCCTTTGTCAATGTTTGCTATCCTACCAGCCCTCCCACTCAAAATGATAGAGTTGTTCTTGAAATCAGCTACTCTCGGGAATTCCCTGGCAGTTCAGTGGTTAGGACTCCATGTTTTCACTGCTGAGGGGGCTGGTTCAGTCCCTGGTTGGGGTATTAAGATTCCACAAGCTGCATGGTGGCCAAAAAAAGAAGAAAAAAATAAAGAAATCAGCTACTTTCCCCAAATTCCTCATTTCTAGTGATTGTACTTTCCCCCTCCCCCAGATCAGGCAGACTCAAAACCTTTGGCTTGTACTTTTCTTGCACCACGCTAATCTAGTTGTAGTCCTTCAAAATGGAGTGTACTACTATCCTTGCATTAAATTCCTCACTGTCCCCATCCTTGTTTGTGGCCCTACCACCTCAGGTAGCAGCATCTTCACTGGTCTCCCTGTCTATGCAGATGTCATCCCTTTTCTGGTCTCTGCTAAAGCTCAGATGGTCTCTGCTAAACCTCAAGCACAAACTGTTGATCTCATGCTATTGGCTCAGGATTCTCCAAAGCTTCCCCTTTGCCAATCAAATGGAGTAAAGACTCTTTATTGGCAGCTAAAGAAGTCCAATATATTCAATGGAATATAACTCAGCCATAAAAATGAATGAAATTGGGTCATTTGTAGAGACATGGATGGATGTAGAGACTGTCATACAGAGTGAACTAAGTCAGAAAGAGAAAAACAAATATTGCATATTAGAAAACGCATATATGTGGATTCTGAAAAAGTTGGTATAGACGATCTTATTTACAAAGCAGAAATAGAGACACAGACATAAAGAACAAGCATATGGATACCAAGGGGGAAGGGGGGGAGTGGGATGAATTGGGAGATTGGGATTGACATATACACACTATTGACACTATGTATAAAATAGATAATGAATGAGAACCTACTGTATAGCTCAGGGAAGTCTACTCAGTGCTCTGTGGTAACCTAAATGAGAAGGAAATCCTTAAAAGAGGAGATATATATATACGTATAGCTGATTCACTTTGCTGTACAGTAGAAACTAACACAATATTGTAAAGCAACTATACTCCAATAAAAATAAAAAATGAAATTTTAGAGAATAAAATAGGATAGACCAATGGGGAAAAGACATCTGTTCTCCTTCTTTTTGTTCTCTTTTATTTCCTTCTTTTGGATTTATTATTATTATTGTTATTCTTTTCCTTGGTAGTTTGTAAATTATGTATTCTATTTTCTTTCTTTCAATAATTACTCCACAAATAAAAATATTTACACGTAAAACAAAAAAAAAAGTCCATAATCTGATTCCGTCTATCTTTCTACTACTTTAGTAAGAGGACCTAATATTCTAACCTGTTGTAGTGTTTACTGTTCACCTGAAAATGTTCATTATGTTAGTTAAATACTATTACCACAATAGTAACAATTCTTCTTCACGTGTATTTGACTGGAATTCTGCTTCTGGTCATAAAGAAACAATTAGTAGAAGATGGGAACTTATGGCATGAGCAAATGCAAACACTGAACAAATATTGTATGTGATGCAGTCATTTTCAGGCTTTGGCCAACAGTTTGTGCAGGACTTGATTCTTGAGAGAAAAGAAGCATATGAGGTGTCTCATATTTGTCTCAGCTTTCAGCCTAAGTGTGGTTTCCCAGCACTAACCCAAGGAGAGAAAGTGGAGCTTTGTGAGTGAAAGAGCAGATATCAGAGAAGAGGAAAATGTAAGATCTGCATAGGATGGTCCCTCAGGTCTATCTGAGTGCACCTGAGGGCTGAGTACACATGCACAGGAAAAGACTCCCAAAGGCTTCAGGTAGGACAGCTGCTGTGGAACTAAGAGTTGGATGGAGATTCAACTCTACAATCAGAAGTCATTTGGTGCTGAGTGATGTTGGAGTTCTGGTCTCTCCAGAATGAAACAGCCTTGCTGAGCACTGTGGACATTCCTTTGAGATCCCAGAAAAGCCACATTTTGGAAGTAACCACAGCCAAGAGTAAAAGTGATGTCTTGGTACTAAGGAGAAAAACCGAATACACTGACACTATCATGCATGAAATCAAGCCTGACTCTGGGGTGTTTTCGAACACTAATAACCAGTTTTCCGATTCTCTGGATACCAACCAGGTGCTCAACAAGTAAATTCTGACACTAACTACCCAGAGTTATGATAGATCCCACAGCTTAAGGGCTCAGGGCTGCAAGACTGCTCCTGATTTCAGATGCCAACTGCAAGTCCCAGAGTCACCAGTACTTCTGATCAACCAGCTATAAATCGGGGGTTCCCACAACCCTCTCCTCAGGTCTAATTTGCTAGAACAACTCACAGAAATCAGGAAAACACTTTACTTACTGTGACTCATTTATTGTAGAGGATACAGCTCAGGAACAGCCAAATGGAAGAGATGCACAGGGCAAGGTACGTCTTGTGGCGTACAGAGTTTCCATGCCCTCTCTGGGTGCACCAGCCTCCCAGCAACCACAGTGTGTTCAACAAGCCAGAAGCTTTCTGAACCCCAACATTTAGGGGCTTGCAGAGGGGGGTTATGGAGGTTTCATTCCATAGGCATGATTGAGTAAATCATTGGCTACTGGTGATTATTAACTCAATCTCTGGCACCTCTCCATACCACCCCCCACCAAATTTGGGGGCTGGGGCTAAAGTTCCAAGCTTCTAACCAAGGCTTGGTCTTTCTTACAACCAGTCTACATCCTGAATCTGTCTAGGAGCTGGCCAAGAGTTGCCTAATTAGTAAAAAGAGGCATGCCTATCAATCACCCTTATCACTCAGGGAATTCCAAGGGTTTTAGGAGCTGTGTGCCAGGAGCCTGGAACAAAAAAACAAATATATATTTCCTGTTATACCACACTGAGAGAATCCAGATGTTCCAGTTGTAGCTTAACTATCTGTTAGAGAAAAAGTTAGCACACTTTATAGGGGAACAGCATAATCTACACTCCCTGCAATGAATCAGTAACAAATAGAAAAGTGTAGAAATATGGTAGATTAAATTCAACCTTATTAAAAATTACAATAAATATAAATGGACTAAACATTCCATTTTAAGGGTAGAAATTGTCATATTGTGTAAAAAGAAGACTCAAATCTATCTACAAGAGTTACACTTGAAGTATAAGTTCACAGATATTCTGAAAATAACTTAAAAATTATACAAGCATAAATTGTTTCATTGTGCTTCTTTTTATTGCACTTTGCAGATACTGAATTTTTTACAAATTGAAGGTTTGTGGCAACCTAGCATTGAGCAAGTCTGTTGGTGCCGTTTTTCCAACTGCATTGACACACTTCATGTCTTTGTGTCACATTTTGGTAATGTCTGCAATACTTCAAACCTTTTCATCATTATTATATTTGTTATGGTGATTTGTGATCAGTGAGTTTTGATGTTACTATTGCAAAAATATTATGATTCGCTAAAGACTCAGATGATGGTTAGCATGTTTTAGCAATAAAGTATTTTTAATTAAGAAATGTGCATGTTTTAGACATAATGCTATAGCACACTTAATAGACCCCAGTATAGTGTAAACATAACTTTTATATGCACTGGGAAACCAAATACATTTGTGTGACTCATTTATTATGATATTTGCTTTATTGCAGTGGTCTGGACAAAACTTGCAATATCTTTGTGGTTTCCTGTGTGCAGATTTTTTTAAATTAATGAAATCTAAATTGACCTTTTAAAAATTTATTTTTAGAGCTTTCTTAGTCTCTCTAAAATATTCTTCCCTAGGTCAAGATTGCAAAAATATTCCCTTATAACAAGGATAATGCAGCAACTGGACTTTTCATATATTACTAGTGGGAGTATAAAGCGATATAACCATTCTGGAGAAAATTCTGGTAGTTTGTTATAAATTTAGTCATACATCTACCATATGACACAGCATTCTACTTCTAGATATTTACCCAAGAGAAATGGAAACGTTTGTCTGAAAAGAGATTTGTACCAGAATGTCATGGTAGCTTTCTTAATAATAGCCCCAAGCTGAAAACAACCCAAATGTCTGTGATGATAAGCATATTGTTGTAGAGCCATAGAATGGAATATTGCTCATCAATGATATATGTATGTATGTATGTATACACACTTCTGAAACATACAACAACATGGATGAAACCTCAAAAAATCATTTTGCTGAGCAAAAGACCCTGGACACAATTTATTTATGATTCTGTTTATACAAAGTTCAAGAACAAGCAAAACTACTCTCTGGTGACAGAAATCAGATAGTGGCTGAGGCATGAATAAAAGGAACATGAGGGTACTTTTGGATGTGATAGAAATGTTCTGTGTCTTGACTCAAGTGTGAATTATCTGGTTGTATGTATTTAGCAACTTATCAAATTATATACTTAAGATCTGTGCATTTCACTTTAGGCATATGTTATCTCATATTTTCAAAAAGATAAATAACTACTTAAGAAATTGAGTTTGACCTAGAAAAAACAAATGAGAAAAATACCTTTGAATGCCCCCTTGTCTGACTTTTTACATTTTCTAATTTATTTCCTCTCATTTGAATCCTACCAGGCTTCCAAGCCCATTTCAGATGGTTTTTCTAGGAATTAGGCTAGATATAGATGGCTGCGTTCATAGAGCAACTATCAGAAATGATCTTGCCTCACAACTGTTTGTATAAATGATATATCAGCAAACATAAATGTACACTGCTTAACGCAAATAATTCACCTGTTCATTCAAGAAAAAATAATTGAACTACACATTGGGCTGAGTGTTGTCGAATCTAAGAAAAGGTACTGTCTTGGGCTTCAAGGCTCCTTTTGTTTTGAATGAATTTGTTCACTAAATGGATCTATTAATAGCATTTATTCCTCTACATTTATTTTACACAAAGTATTACCTACCATATTCAATAAAACGTTCCCAGGCATTAAGGATAACAATGATGTCTAATAGAATATGGCTCATGACTTCAAAGATCTCACAGTTAATGTTCAAGTCAAACAACTGAATAAGGAATTACAAATATTTAGACCTGTGCCAAATGCTTACAGAAGGTTAAAAGAAGCAGACTGGAGAAATGCCCTGGAGGGGAGGATTTTTAAATTGAGACTTGAAGAGAGAATATTAGGGTAAACCTTACAGCCTTGCAGTATTGCTAAGATTCTGCTGTTTTTGACCTACAGAAATGGCAAATCCATATGACTCAAGCTAATACCTACAAGAGCACTGTTTCTAGCAAGAGGGCCTGGGGAAAGGTCCCCAAAGAAAACAAAGTATGATGCATTCAAGGAACTGAACAATTTAGTTCAGTTCTAGTACGACCAAACCCTAGAGTGAGAGTTGAAACTGCAGCACAATGTCAAAATTATAGAGTGAGGCAGCCGTTATTTCAGAATGGCAAGGAGAAGAAACAAACATCAGAGAGAGAGAGAAAAAAAGCACAAAAACATCAAGCCTGAATTCAGGAAGTGATGGTCGTGATCAGAGCTGCATTTGGCCATCACATCTTCTAAGCTTGATGTTCTGGAAGGTCTGTTACAGCTGTGTAGAGAGAACCCACTGAACAGGTATCATGAGTCCTTATTCCCATGGTCCCTGTTCCAATTCTATCTGTAGAGACATTTATGAGCTGGTGCTCCTGCTTTAATGGACCTGCTGAGACTGGGAAGCTATGATGCAGTAGACAAATAGAAGAATTATGCCTGGATGTCTAGAGTCTCTACTTACGCTTATTCTTCTATAGGACTTAGTGACTCATTCGAAGAGCATATACTACATTAAGAATCTTTGCAAGAAAATAGCCTACCAATTGTGCACAGCCTACTACAATGAAGTTTTTAACTTTTTATGAAAATGTGAAGTGATTCTAAAATGCTATCTAGTTATACTCACCATGTAATGATAATATTGAATCATTGCAGATCTATACATTCTTTTCACTTATTCTTTGTAAACTAGATAAAAATGTGACTTCTTTTTATTAAAAATTATTGTAATTTTTATTACAATTTTACTACAATTGAAGGACTTCAATTTAGAAAATTCTAAATTCTGTACCTCTTTTCAAAACACATCTTAGCAGCCAATAATGCTAATTCTCAGGAAATGTATTCATATAGCGCAGTGTAAACTTGTAATTCACTAATGTGTCACTTCCTCCCATTAGGAAGCAACCATCATTTATGGAGAGCTTGAGAGCAGAGTGCATAGAGCCAGAGGGCTTAAGTGACTTCAAGATGTTGACTAATGTTTTTAGGGCCTTGACAACGATGAGGGATGTCAGGTGTTTTTAAGTTTAGTGAGTTTCCCACTGAATACAGCAATTCAGCATAGCATAGGGAGACAGGAAGTAAGAGCTTTCCGGTAATGGATTCTGTTTACTTGTTGGTTGTCAGTAATTTGACTTGACTCCTGATCCATTCCAGAACAGCCGATGAACTCAGACTGCACCACCGCCATCAAGCTACTGTAAAATACCTGATGTTCAGACAGGCTTTCCTTAATGCATGTTTCTTTCTTTCTTCTTTTTGCTCTTGTTCTTGACCTCTGCTTGCAGTGATTATAGTCCTTGTTGTCTGTGAAAGGTTTGTTGAACCAAGCTCATGTGTCAATATGAACACTCATACATACAAGTTATTTTCAGGAAATATGTGTTATCCTCATTTGGTGACAAAGATATAATAATGCCAGTTTCACCTTCTTTATAAAACTTGAAAGTTTATTGTAACTTATGGATATGGACATTCAGGATATGTTTGTTATGTTAACTAGCAAATAAAAAAGATGAATGCAGTAATATTTTAAAAAGAAAAAAAATACTTGAATAATAAAATAACATTCTCTTGGACGATGGTTTGGAGAAGATGATTTTCAGCTACTTTGAAGATTATAAACATCTATATGACAAAAGTCATGGAGTGAATAAGAAACAACCCAGGTATTTATGTCATTTAAAATATAAAGCATTAACTTGATGAGTATTTGAAGTTTAAGTTCAATAGGGTTATCAAAAATACTTTAAAAATATATTTTGATTAGTATGCCATTTAAAATGTACTTATAAAACATATTAATTGGAAAATTGCTTTTTGTATTATCAATCTTCAGATTCATTGTCACTAATTGTGTGACTAATTGTCAGAATCACTAGCACTATTTAAGTTATTGCCAAATTTCATGAAATTTGAGACACTTTAAATATGCACCATTATTTTATATACAACTAAAAGAGAAAGGAAAAAGGAAGAAAGGAAGAAAAGGAGGGAAGAAAAAAAGAAACAGCAGAGTAAAGGAAGGGGAGGGGGAGAAGGAAAAAAGGAAGGAAAGAAGGAGAAGGACAGAAAGAGAAAATTAGGATGCAAACTGGGACACAAAGTTGTTTTTTTTTTACTTAAAATTTTGTTTCATCCCTATTGGAAAAGCTCTTTTAGATTCATCTAGATATAGATTTTTGTTATCATATATTATTGTACATTCTTAAAAATGAAAGTACAAGTTCCATAAGTTGGTGAAGTATTCCCAAAACTTTTCCACAGTCTCTCTTATGATTCACTTTTGATGCTCTGTCATCAGCGTCTTAGTTTTCCATGCACAGCCATCCTCAGTGACACTAAAAGTGGTGAGGGTACAGAACCTTTTTAAGAAGGGTTTCACGGTTGCCTCTGTGATTGTCTTTCCAGCTCTTGTGACACATTCTGCAAGGTTTCTTTTCTTGATCTCACCAGAATGTGTCCCTGGAAGGTTTTCAGATAATAGTCAACACTGATGTTTCTTTCTCAAAGTCCTTAAAGTGTTTTTTGAATGAAACACAGCAGGCCCAAGTTCCCACCTGTGGCAGGACTTGAGAACAGTGCCATGACCACCCTCTGGCTGAAAGTGATTGTAAGAAACTACTGGCTGGAAGATGCATTCTGATTTCAGAGATGATAAGATATGAAAAGTGTGCATCTCAGAATTGTTGGAATTCAATAATTATCATTCATTTATTTTTATCACTCTTATTGAGTTTGTATAGTTAAATTAAAAGGTGTTAAATGTCTATCTTACGGGGCTCTGCTTTAAAGCTCATCTGTGTAGGACAGGTTGAAGGCTTTCCTGTCTGTAGGTTTCTGCGGCCCATAGGTCAGTAAGAACAAAAGTTATCTCTTGAGATGGAGAGCTGGTGGGTTCATTGGAGGAGACAGCATGATATAGGTTTGAGGTAACCTCTGCCGCGACTGGGACAGAGAATCCAGAACACAAAGAACCATTAACAGATGCTCTGAGGACCAAAATGGGGTGGTACAGTGGCTCTAGTCCATGTTAGTATGACACTTTTCTCTGGCAGCATTCAGCAGAAAGGATAGAAGCAGAGATGTGGGGTTAATTAGAGGTAGAGGTTTTATAAAGCAAGCTTCGAAGGAAAATCTCCTAAGACCCACACTGTTCTTACTTAGTTGAGTTTTGTACGACCACTGCAAAGGGTGACATTGCAAACAGAATTAAGGAAAGAGCAGAGAGGTAAAACCACTTATTGGTTATATTTCTGCATAAGGTGCATATGGATTAAAACAGAAAAAGAATATAAATATAGATTTTAAAAGTTCAGATTTGTCTTGCTTCACCTGCCAGTCTTCTTTGGCTGCAGTTCAGTCTTGTGCCAGTTTATAGGTGTCCACATTTTGTGGAACTCTCTCAAAGTTCTGTAACCATTTCAATGACTGAAACCACAAGTGTGTGTAGTGTTTACTTCCCGGGTAACCATATATGAGATGTGTGAGAGCTGCTTCCAGCTGCTTCTAGTGCATTTGGATTGATCTCATTTGATTCCTAAGGCCTGAGTGAAAATAATCATTCAATATAAGCAAAGCCTTCTGCCATTTGGATTGTGATTTCTTTCAATCAAAAACACTTAACCTTGGGCTGAACAATGAATGCCTTCCTTAAAAATTACCTCTAAGTATAATTTATTATAGAATGATTTTAAATGAACTCAGAAGGATTAATCACAAGAATGAGGAATAAATTTCTCCTCTTGCCTTTCCTCTGTATTTACAAATGCCAATTGTTATCTATCCATATTATGGAAATCAGAGGTCTCCTGGGTGATACGTAGCTTTCTTTTCCATCGAATATATAGCCCTATTTTGTAGGATGTTGGAGAGCTTTGGTACCCTATAATAATGAAAAATCCAGGAAATGATAGTCACTGACTGAATGTAAGAATCTCAATGTTACTGTTTTTTAATAGGTTAGAGAGTACCTGTCTTAAAAAAAATAATAGTAGAAGTTCTCTTTTTTTTTTTAATCCAACAAACATGTAGGTTTATTTTAAATCAGTTTGGTACATGGTACAGATTGGTTTTACAGTTTTTAATGAACTGAAATAGAAATTTCTAAATACAGCAGTGTCTGTGCGACAGATATCTGTAAGGTAAAATAAGGGGTTTTAATAGAACTGTAATCTGCATGAACAAATCAGATGAAAAATCTGAAAAGGTTTCTATATACCTTCTGGATTAAAAAGAACCCCCAGGGCTTCCCTGGTGGCGCAGTGGTTGAGAGTCCGCCTGCCGATGCAGGGGACGCAGGTTCGTGCCCCGGTCTGGGAGGATCCCACATGCTGCGGAGCGGCCGGCCCCATGCGCGTCCGGAGCCTGTGCTCTGCGATGGGAGAGGCCACAATAGTGAGAGGCCCGCGTACCGCAAAAAAAAAAAAAAAAAAGAACCCCCAAATTATTAATGGTTCAAGATACTAAATTGCTAAAGGAAGAGGGGAAAAGGCTGTGAGTTCTGTCGTAAGAGCTCTTTTTGTAAAATCTAATTCCATATTATCATTCTGTTAGATCAGTATTCAAAATTACAGAAGATGAGAGGCTTCATCAGCTATGTTTTCACAAAAATAGCTATAGTGTTAACATTAATGTGTGGCAAGGTATTCCTGTCTAGGTAAATGACAATTATAACATTGTAGCTAATTTTTACCACTTTGGGAGAATGGAAATTGTGTATATTTTCAACTGAATCTTGTATATTAAAGCACTCACTAAAAACTAATAGCCATGGCACTATAATAAAATTTTTTGTGCAGTACCAAAAATATTACTACTGAGGGAAACAAAAATGTGAGGTAAGCCTACCTTTCCCCAAAACCCTTTGAAACCAGAGATTTTAAACAATTAAGGCACTTGAAAACATTAGGTATATATACCAGTGTGCAAGTAAAACAAACTTTAGCTATACCAGCAAGTAAAGAAGAAACAGTAAATCTTCATTTTAAGAATCTTTAATTATCTAAATGTAAGGAATTTTGGCTTCTGAAATGGACCAAAGCAACTTGTCATTTCTTACTATAAAATATTGAAAACCAAGTGCTAAACACAACCGCTATAGGCTAAAGAAACTAAAACGAAAAACCTTAATGACCTAGAAAAGCAGAAGCTCATTTTAAACTGATTTAAGCCTCTGAACTAATCCAATGTGTCAAAGGCAGGGAAGAAGTATCCCTCTAAACCTGAAAAAACTAGTGCTTCATAAGGAAACTAAAGAAATAAAAGTATGCATGCATATCATACTACAGGAATTGAAACTAAGAAGAAGGAAGGATGGAAAAGGAGAAAGAAAAAGTACAATCTGTTTATCCAGGGCAATCATTATTAAAAATCTACAGTAATCTGATCAACTAAAATTTTTTCTGAAATTACACTGCTCACATTTGCTATCTCAAAACTTAAAATGATTGTCTTATTTAAAGAGTTAATAAATGATTCTAAAACAACTTCTTTCTTTCTTGCCTTATAGAAGTTACTTTTCCAGAAAGCTTGGTGGAAATCCTTTTAAGGTACAACAGTGTTAGGATAAGTTTTTGAAGTACAAAGGAAAATATCATTAAATCAACTTTATACTTTTTAACAGCCATAAGCAAAATGTTGGGAGGTTCAGTAGATGAAGGCTTTCGACTTTGTGTAACATCCTTTAAGTTACTCAGGCTTGAAATAAAGTAGGTACGTTTTCAATTAAATACTAACATTATGGTATCTAAAAGAAGGTTTGCTACTGCTCACATCAACAGTTACATCCTCAGTCCAACCTTTCCCATCATTAATGTGAAAGAACAAATCACCAACATTTTAAGTTACAGTCTACCTTTCAGTCTGTCTTTCTGTTCTTTATTTTCTCAACGATATAAGGTGCTTTACAAGTATGAACAATAACCTGCTACACTTTCATGTTTTGTACCCTTTCCATTCATTTCTTTAAATCTGGAATGTAATTCCTTGTGTGCCATCTTTTTTCTAATGTAGAAAAAATAACTTATCAAGCACAAAATTCTACTCTAAGGATACTAAATTTATAAATTTATTCCACGTTTTGCAATTATAGCCCCAAATCCCCCTGATTGCTGCTCATTTGGCACATTTTTCTCAATTCCGGTCACTAAACTACATCCCGAGTTAGCATGAAAAAAATGCAGCTTTCAGGCTTTAAAATGACTACATTTGAATTGCTAAAAGAGTCATGAGGTCGTCTGTGCAGGACAATGTTTTCCATCACTTACAGAGTTACATTTGGCCTGTCAAGAAGAGAGAACTTAATCACACAGCAGCAGCCATTTAAAATAAAAGAAGACAGCCACAAGGATTCATGCAGAATAGTTTAAATATTCCCGTTGAGCAAATAGATTTAACTGGTTTCTCTTCAAGGGCGATGCTCCTATATGCATCCTTTGAAAAATTAAAGATCCTAGAATAGCGTCTTCCATGTGGCACATCTTGAAAGAGAATATTTTGGTTTCAGAGAGTTACACACCTGTCCGTGTTAATTTAGCCGGTCTGTTTACAGAGTGCGGTAGTTTCGTTCTTTTCCATTTGCAGAATTTATAGAGAAAGAAAATTACAGCCTGCACACCCAAGACGAGGACAGGCCCTTCAACGAAACCGGCTGCCCCCAAGGTAGACTTGCGCACAAGGTAGACTTGTGAAGTCGGGAGTTGAAGTGGTATCCGTTGTACCTGATGTAGTAGCCGTGGTGCAAGCTGTAGACGGGGAAGGCGGAGTTGTGGTTTTCGCTGCAGAAATGGTTGGCAGCGGTGTGGCAGGGAGCCCAGGACAGAATTCTGTGCTGTTCACCCCCCTTGCCATCACGAACTGTGGGATTATCTGAACCGTAGCTTTTACTTTTGCATTCTGGCCCCAAGCGGGTAGCGTTAGCAACATTAGCATCAATGCAGGAAACACCGTGCTGCGGCTCTCACAGATTTCTGGGGCTGGAGTGGTGCCCGGCGGGAAAGGCGGCGACGGCGCCGGGGCTGTGCTGGTGGTAGTCGGTAAAGCCGTGAGTGTAGTCGCGCTCGCGGCCAGGGTGGTGGTGTGAGCCGCGCTCATCCCGCAGAGCGCGGCCAAGCAGCCGGAGGCGCCGGAGCCCGGGCATCGCGGCCGACGCGCTGGCCTTCGAGCGAAGGCTGGGACACCCAAGGTTGCGTCCGTCCCTCAGAAGTTCTTTTACGGGAGGAAAACTAGAGGCATGACCCCTAAAGTGCAATAGGATGTCTAATGCAAAATTATTCATTTAAAATTTGGGGGAGGTGCTAACCCAAACAGTTTTTTAAAAGCATAGAAAAGGATTCATTTTGCATATTGAGGAACAAAACCAAGCTTTATTTTGATGACTTCCCTGAATAACCCAAGATAATCAACTGATAGTCGTTGGGATTTATAACTTTTCAACAGGTTAGCAAGAAAATATACAAAAAAAAAAAAAAAAAAAAAAGCTTTCCTATAGACTAGCAATAACAAGATAAAAATAGACTGAGAAAAGTTTCACTGGTAAATATCAATAGTATATGAACAGGTAGAAATATAGTACTTTACCCATGATTTGAGAGGTAAATCTGAGAGCTTAGTAGCCAAAGTCATGGGTTCTGGAGCCAAGAGAGTGTAATAAAAATACCAGCTTTGTCACTCACTGGTTGTGCGATACGAAGTCATTTAATGTGAAGAGCCATCTCTGTGCTTCGGTTCCCTATCTGTGAAATGGAAATAATAACAAGGCCAACACCACAGGGTCATGGTGAGAATTAAAGTAGTTAATATTTGCAAAGCATTTAAACAGTGTCTACACTGTGGTCAGTACTCTATAAATATTACTTCTATTGATGATATAAAACTTTAATGAAGAACATAAATAAATAATTGGATAAAGAATAATCATAATACTGAATAGGAAGACTTAGCATTCAACAGTGTCAGTTTTTCCCAAATAAATATAGAGATTTCATCCAAATCTGAGCCCAATCTCAACAAGAGTTTTTATAATGGAAGCGATGCCCTGTAGTCATACACGGCACAAGTTCTAGAATCAGAGAGCCTGGGTTCCTTCCTTAATGGCTCCAATGATTGTTCTCCTAATCTGTAAAGCGAATATAATGATGAAGTATATCTCATAAAATTAAATTTGATGATCCATGTCAATAAAGCCTTTGACCCAGTGCCTGACCCATGGAAAGCAGTTTGCAAGTAAAAGTTGACTGTTATTAATATTTGAGGGGAAAAGTGTTTTACTAAAGAAATAATTGTACAAGAGTAGAAAAGTGATTTTTTTTTTTTAAATAAGGGAAGGAGGGAAAGGGGCAATGATCAGGGAGATTATTCGAGACAGGAAACTGCGTTCTCTTTCTACAGCAGTTAGAACAGTGAGGCACAGGCTCAAAGATGAGCAGGTGAACCGAGCTGAAGATGAAGTATCTAAACAGGTGACAGTGATAATCTACAGTAGCAATTAAAGATCTACTCTGTATCAGTACTCTTTTGAGCATTTTACATGTAAATTGATCACAACACTGAAAGATACTATTGTTGTTACCCCTGAATTACAGAGGCACAGGGAGGTTAAGTGACCTGCCCGAGGACTAGTGAGTGTCAGTGTGGGGTTGGATCTGAGAAGCTGGCCCTAGAGTCCACACTCTTCTCCACGCCCTAGGAGATTTTACTGTTTGGTAGAGCTGAAATGTTAGATCACGGGAGAATATTTAAAGAGTTTGATAAATAGTGCTAGGATAACTAACCAACTGGATATATATATATATATATATATATATATATATATATATATAATTGCCTTACTTTCCAAATTGATTAAATATTTCAGCATGCTAAGTAAATCTAAATAAACTTGGAAGAAGTCATCATGGGAAGGACTTTCCAAAGTGTAGCAAGGTGTAAAGCTGCACCCAGATGGGTCTGTTGATCCCTCGTTGAGAAATGGCTGGGTCTTCATTGGCATCAGTTAGCAAGAGTTGATAAGCTTGGAAAAAGGGGCTTTTGAAGAAGATGTCTGTGCAACCATCCCTAAAAAATGAGAGCTGAGGCATGGAGATTAACAAGGCAGGACAAAACTGCCTGGCCTTGGTGGCCTCTGTATGGAGAGAAAACCCAGGAAGAATCTAATTCCATCCAGTTCAGTTCATCTCAGTAACAGAGCACCTGCTGTGTGCACTGTGTAGTGTTGCAAATACAGTGTGGAAAAAAATCAGCACTTTCTCTGTCCTCATGGGGCCAGTTTACAGTCAACTGAGAGAGACAAAAAAATTGTGTAAGAAATTATAATACAGTGTGTTAAGTGCCGTGATAGAAGTTCAGGCTGTTTTGAATAAGAAGTGCACTTAATCCAGATTTAGCACTTATAGAAGGCTTCCCAGAGAAAACAATATCTAGGCTAAGATCTCAAAGTTAAGTAAGATGTAGCCAAGCATGCCTGCTCCTTTTCCTATGCCTATTTGTGAACACAACCATATTTTATCCAAGTGGCAAAGGCAGAAACCTGGACTTCTAAGGAAATACACAAATAAACAACTAGATACATAGACTCCAAATCAAGAGCAAGATTTGACGGATGTGTAGAATGCAGGCATCATCAAGCCAGCTGCTAGTGATGGAAAACACGTGAGAAGAGATTGACAAGGGACAGAGTGTAGAGTTAGCACAGGTCCTAAAGCAGCATCCCGAGTCACCACCAGTTCTGGGACAGACAGAGAAACCCAGAAAGTATAGTGGGAAAGGGGAAAAATCATATAGAAAAACACTAGGAGAGTGAGGTGTCCTGGAAACCAGCGGAAGAGGATTTCAGACTTACAGGAGAGGTGAAGTGAGATCATCACTGATGAACAGAAGGTTGGTGTGAGAGCTCTGTCCGCAGAGGAGTTCACGTGGAAGCCAGACCACAGTGGGCAGAGTGATGGATGGAGAGGAGGGGCCAGGTGACTGGGGACCTAGCAGTACTGTAGGGAGAGCTGGGGTTGGATTCCCCACAGTATGGGTTCTCAGGAACAGCAGTCTGTGCATTTGGGCTATTTTTCCAGAAGAAATCAACTAGTTGGAACTCAGACATGGAGAAGGCAGACAGCCTAATTGGATGTTTTGCCAGACTAGTAATGAAAGGAAATGGACAAGGGATTTAGAGGTCCTTGAGGAAAGCTGGTTGAGGGTTTTAATACAGCGGGGAGTTCAGTTAAGGAATGACGGGAGTGAAGAGCACTAGAGATGCTGGATAGGCAGAAATGGCGATGGGACAGGCCAGTCGTCACAGGTTGAGTTGCCCATGAGCACAGGAATGATTTTACCGGACCTAACAGATTGGAGGTGCTGGAAGAATAGAAGGCTGAAGTGGACTAGAAGACAGAAGAGGAGAAGGCTGTTTTTTTGAGGCTCCCCTGGACTTTGTGACCTGGGCACACACTGCCTTGGCATCCTGGAGACATTGTGAGGGGCGTTGGGAGAGATGGTCAGTTCTAAGGAGGAGAGTGCCCAGTGTGCATGGGGACCAAAGAGACCAGACCCCAAGTGTCAACAGCTCTGTGAGCATGGAGGGACAGCACCTGGGACCAGGATGCACCTTTGGCATCTAAGGGTTTGACTGCATTAGGAGGTCAGACAGCATTATCCTTGGACAGCCTCAGGAAGGCTGGGTCAGTAGGTTTATTCCTCTGGTGAGCTCAGGAGGTATGAGACTGTGGAGAAGACTCCTACCTAAGCAGATCGGAACAAAAAGACAAATTGAACAAAAATATTATTAAATATTGAATAAAGAAAATTGGATCCCAAGAAGTGGAAAGCCAAGAATTTCCACACATGTTTGGCAAAACGTGAATTGAAGATCATTTGAAAATACATGTCACAAGTTTTAAATTAGGACATGAGGAATTCCACTGTGGGAAATTTATTCTGAGAAAAGTGTTCTGGCAATTTGTGTTTCAAGGTCTGTTTCAGTGAAATGGTTAAGGGAGGGTTATAGAAAACTGACCCTCCTGGATTTGGATCTCAGCTTTGCCGCCTACTATTCTTGATGACCTTGGGCAATTCCTCTGTCTCTCTAATTCTCACTTTCCATTATCAGTAAAATGGGTGCATTAGTACTGACTACTTAGAAAGTTTTGAGGGACACTATGATGACACACATAAAACCCTGAACACAGAAGCTCAGATATCACATGGTAAGTCCTCAGTTTATTTTAATCATGCTAAAAAAATAAAAATAAAAAATAAGCAGAGGGAGAGGAGAGAACTGAAAAAAAGAAAAGAGAAGGGAAGAGAAGAAATCATTCACAGTCTACTGGTGAAATAAAATACAGTGTATTGAGAAGATGAATATTATATTATATATTTATGCATATTGACAAGAACAGTTGTGGGAAACAGATTTTTTAATTTTACAAAAACAGATTATGAAACTAGATAAATAGTATGATCCCATTTTTTAAAAAATTTGAACATGGTTAATTTTTATAAAATAAGTATTGATACAGGTGTAGTTTTTATTGTGTTATTTTCATAGGTGGTATGATGATTATTTTCTTCTTAATATTGTTTACTTTTCTGAATATTTTATGGTAAGGAGGTAATACTTAGATTATCAGTAATCACACGAAAATTTTTATTTTCCTGTTTCTAAAAATGAAACTACTCCAAGTAAACGAGTAATACAGAAAATGTGTCTGGAAGTGCTACAGACTTTTTCTTAATTAGTGCACCAGAAGAGAGTCCCAATCTATTGAAAGACTATAATGATTATTATTATTGACACATTCAAATATCTCAATAAAGAATTGTTCATATATGTTTAATTTAGCAGAAATAACTACAGGAAATGATTTTAATGTCTCTTCTTTTAAAAAATGCTATGAAGAGCAAAGTTTCTGGGTATAATTTTATGTTATATATACCTGTTGCATATTCTGCTGGGTCATAGTATAACAAATATATGGAAGGAATCATTATAGCTTGGAGTTTGTATATCAGAGAAAATTAATAGTTTGCTTCTTGATGGTTTTATAACACATCTGCTAGGTTTCTGCTATCAAACTAAATTACTTATCTCTATCTATTACTTATCATATCTCTACTTGAAAAAAGTACCCATTGAGTTTATTTTAATATTTAACCTCAGGTTGATTTATAGGTGACAAGTATCAATTGTCTGATTTTATGCCTGAAGGGCCAATACAATGATAGACAGTCATGACTGATGTCCTCTGTCATTATGTATTTATAAAACCAGCAGAATTTTAAAAAATACATTGCAGGGTATCATTCACACAATTTAAGTGTTGCTGTAGTTAGAAGTAACAATTACAGTTGTTTACCTAAAACATGTTCCAGATATTTACAGCCAGAAAATAAGTTAATGTATTGCCGTACATATTACACAAAGTGACACTTTGGTATCTGTGTTCTCTATCTGGCATGATGTGTTCCTATCAGCCTTTCAGATCCTATTATCTAGATTGTTTTCACTTTTTTCCTATTGATCCATTTATTGATCCAACTATTAATGAACCTTTTCCCACTGTGGAGAAGATGGCCAAAAGTAACAAAGTCGGACTCTAGACTAAGTGATTTTCTTGTACTTTGTACACTGAATATTTAAGAAACAAAATCGAGGGGCTGCTTCCCATCATCGGCCTATCTTGTGTATTTGACAACTGGAGTGCGTCATTTCTTAACATTCCCCCCTCTAGATAAAAAGTTATTTCCAATAATAATTACGAAATCAGATGAATACTAGTGATGACCAGAGAAAAGGTGAAATTGAAAATTTCTTTGATTGTACTTTTATGTATATTCAGGCTGGTAAAAAACAAACAAATATAATGGTAAAAAGGAAATACATAATCGTTTCATATTTCTTAGTTACATTAGTGCATTTTTGAGGAAAAAAATAGAAAAGATACATATTGCTTTTTTGTGTCTCACAGTAATAGATAATATTACAGTTTAATCAACTATATTTCAGTAAAAATTTAAAAATAATACTGCAGTTTAATAAGTTATGATATGAGGAATAACAATTTAAAAATACTTTTCTAAAGTTGCAGTTGAAAACAAGTAAAATATTACTTGTATGAACTAAAATTTGCACAGACACACACACATACACACACACAATTACATCTTACAGTTTGCAATCTGTTTTGCTGTTTTCAATTTGAAGCACAAGTAAAATACCAAGAGCTTACATAGAATATAACTCAAGATCTACTTCTTTGCCGTTATAATCACTGTGCTATCCTGACTTTGAATCTAAAGGCAGTAGATCCACAATCCTGTAGTACCACAAGGATTGGAGACACAAACTGAATCCAGAGCAAATTCAGGCAATCTGGATCATTACAGACTTCCTCCTGCAATCAATACCTGTGGCTGAGTCGGCAGCTTTTAGGGGTCGACTGATAGCAGGAAGTTATACTGTATATCTTACGTACAATTAAAATTTCACAGTAACCACAGCAATCATTTAGAACTTAGACCAACAGAAGATTTAGGGGTTGAGAAGTATTTTATCTGTGACATTGCTTAGAGTTGCTGGCACGTGATGTAAAAGAAAAGCATAGTGATTCCAGTTTTTTTAATTAAAAAATGTTTTTTTTAATTGAAGTATATTTGATTTACTGTGTTGTGTTAGTTTCAGTTATCAGCAAAGTGATTCAGTTATACATGTACATGTATTTATTCATTTGTTTGTTTATTCTTTTTCAGATTCTTTTCCATTACCAGTTGGTTTGTTATTATCATTAAATTCTCCACAAAGTATATCCTTATCGCCTGTACCTAGGTACTCTGTCCCCAATGTCCCACTCAGGGGAACCCTGCTTCCTCTTCTTTTAAGACCTGGCAGGCTCCCTATCACCTCTTGGCCCTCACCTGCCCACCTTGCCTAGCTCCCCTGCAGGCCTTGTGTATACCAGTTTGGTTTAACCTCAGGGCCTTTGCATTGCTCCTTCCTCTGCCTGGAAAGCTCATCTACTATTCTTTTTAAAAAATACTTGATTAGCATTTCCAGCAGACTATATAATTTGTTATAATCATCATTATTTATTTTCTGCCTCCTGCTGCTAGTATCTAAGTTCCATGAGGACAGGGATTTTTGTATGTTTTCATCACTGAAGTTGTCCAAACACCTGGGCAATATCTGATACATAACGGTACTCAATCATTATTTGTTGAATAGCTACACCTTGATTTTTACTATGTGTAACTGGAGTACATAGTTGTTTTCAAAGCCTTGTGTCTTTTTTTCACTTTTAAGAAAAATTTTCCCTGATCTTACATGTCAATCTTGTGCAATTTAATATCCACTGAGGACAACAAACAACAATTACATTAAGCCTTGTGAGAGAAAGATGTGATTATATCATGCCCCATACAGAAGAAGCTATTGGGAAGATAATGAGATCAATGAATAACTTTATCATTTTAAACATATAAATTATTTTATGACACCTGAATGAATTCTTTGAATAACCTTGTGAGTGAGGGGAAAACAGTTTTTTTTCCCTTTATTCTTGTTCTGAGAAGGAAATAGGTGCCAAAAGAGACTGAACGACTTTTCTGATAGGGCATGGACAGTCATAGCAGAAGTGAGATCAGAGTAGAGTTTATCTTATTCCTGGACCAGTGATGTTTCCAGTGTATGCTTTTAACCCTCACATTGCACACAGTAGGGCAAAATGTCTGAGAGAATTAAGAGGTACCTAGCTGATGATTCTATACTGTTAAAGAATCAAACTGTTCAGTAATTTCACATGGAATCATAAAAGGGGAGGATGGCTCACCTTTTCCAAAATCCTGTACCTTGTACTCAGAGTGGGCTTGAATCCATTCATGGTTACCTTTAGAAAAACCTCTGCCCAACACCTTGAACTCAAACACGCATCTCATAGTAAACACTTGATTTTTTTAAAATATAAATGCTACACTCAGTAAAAGTTAAGTACTGTTATGGTTTGCCCTTAATGCTGTGTGGCTCTGGCATTTATCACTCCATTGATCAGCAGAATTGATGTGGTTCATTATCCCTTTATCACATCATTGATTGTCGCAGGTGATTGGGCTCATTTTTCCTTATGGGAACTCTGTCCAAGAGAATGACTTTGATAAACTGAAATGACTGTTTTTCACCCAATGATGTCTCAGTAGCTAGGTAATATCTCAGTAGCTAGAAAGCCTTAAAAATATAAATTTAAAATAAAATGATAGTAATTGCTGGTACCACACTGCCTTATTACGTACAAGATCCCTGCTCCTATAGCTCAGATCTCTCATGCCACGTTGGTACAGGTGTTTGGTGAGGAAGGTATAATGCTTTCTTTTTTTTTTTTTTTTTTTTTTTTTTTTGCGGTACGCGGGCCTCTCACTGGTGTGGCCTCTCCCGTTGCGGAGCACAGGCTCCGGACGCGCAGGCTCAGCGGCCATGGCTCACGGGCCCAACCACTCCGCGGCATGTGGGATCTTCCCGGACCGGGGCATGAACCCGTGTCCCCTGCATCGGCATTTGCTTTCTTTTATATGGCTGGGTGTGCCGGGTATGGGGAATTCAGGCCTTAATAAGGGGGGGGGGTTGTTGAGGTTTGAACCCAGACATGTGTGACTCCATATTCTGGTCTTTTAGCCATTATTCACAGATATAAAGGTATGCTTTTTTTTTCTTGTAGTGTAACGCTGTATCTATTTATAGAGAAGTCCATTAAATGCCAGGGATTCAGACTTAGTGTGTAGCATCCCTAAGGCATTGTTAATTGATAAGGAAATGTCCATGGTTTTTGCAAAGCTGTGGCAATTCTATTCATTAAGTGAATCTTATATAACCCTTAATATAATTAGTGATGAAAAGAGACAGTCTGTGACTACACATAAGTTATGTGCATAATAAAGTCACCATTGGCCTTGAATTACTTATGTCTTTTCCCTTCTATTTTGCAATTTGTTCCAAAGAATTGCTTGTGAAATGATGTTTTGTTTTGTTTTGTTTTGTTTTTTTACTGTGACATTCTGAAGAAAGTGTTATATCACTAGAGCAGTCAGATAGTATGAGGAAAGCAAGTGTCTTTTTAATATGATTTCTGAACAAGGAGGTTTCATCTTCAGGCCTGAAGTTCATTTGTCCTTTCAATATGCAGTGGTACCCAGGAGATTCTTCACTGTCAAGGCAGGGCTTGGGTTTGTCTTTTGTTGAAGCAACATGTAGTATCATAGGTAATAACTCATTCAAGACTCTATTGAGAGAGATCTGAACTTTAATCAATTTCTCTTTAGTTTCCATGCTGAGAAAAGGAGAATGTG
Organism: Mesoplodon bidens; assembly: GCF_964165515.1. Classification (NCBI taxonomy): domain Eukaryota; kingdom Metazoa; phylum Chordata; class Mammalia; order Artiodactyla; family Ziphiidae; genus Mesoplodon; species Mesoplodon bidens. Next base: position 10,634,621 of record NC_138160.1, on the reverse strand, counting down.
TTCTGTGAAACCTTAAGCCTCTTAAATGCTCCGAGGAAAAATAGATCCTATGGTTAAGTAATTTTGGGAAATGGTACATATGATAGCTCTCTCTTGGAGATTATTAAGGTACATTAGCCTATTAGAGATTTCAATACATTTAAGTTTGCTCTACATAGAATTTTCCATATTATTGAGCAATGGATTTTTTTTTTTTTTGTATGTAACAATGACTGACATCCAATGGAACTAGTGGTAATAAGGGTAATATTGTATTAAAGACAAGATGCTGTAGCACTGAGCCTATTATTTAAGTGAAGGGTATTCTTTTGGGCTATGAGGCAGCTGATCTTCTATAGCACTTAAGGATTGACTAAGTGTTGTATAATCAGTGATTCTCAAACTTGACAGTCCACCTGAGTCACCTGGTGATCTTGCTAATGTAGATTGATTGAGTAGGTCTTGTGGTGGGACTCAAGTTTCTAAGAAGCTTCTAGAAGAGCTCAAAGCTGCTAGTATGAGGACAATACTCGGAGTAGCAAGAATTCAGATCAAGGCTCTCTCACCCCTGGCACTACTGACAATTTGGGCATCACTGTCATGTGTGGCATCCTGTACATAGCAGGATGTGTAGTCCCGTCGCTGGCCTCTATCCACTAGATGACTATGTGGTACTATGTAGCACCTCCTCACTCAGTTTTGACAGTCAAAAACGTCTACAGACATTGCCAGATACTCCTTGGAGGAAGAATCGCCGTCTTTGAAAGCCACTGATTGTGATAGTTTGTACTGAGATGATGTGCTGTCTCTGATTTCTCAAATCTTTCTTTTCAGTTCCAGTGGAAATGATTGGCCCAAACCAGGATATTTAAATTGTCATAGATCATGGAAGTGTTTTCTTCTTAAAAAGCAATAAGAAAGTAGCCTTTTTGCAAAATTGGGGTTACTGGAAAGAGAGTAGTCAGCACCCATGTTCTGTTCAGTTATATTGATGGTTGGTGTGCAGTTAATGACTTTTTTCCAGGGAACATGTTTATAATTCAAATGGACTTTGTAGAACTGAAGAACTAAATGGGAATTCAGAAAATTTAAGGACATATGCAGAGCTAACGAAGAGAATTAAGGCATCCAGTGTATTGCTAGAGTACCAGTTATACCTTAGACTAATGCTAGTGCTTCTTGCTAATTTTTAAAGTGAAAGTAGAATCGAGGCATAAATAAAAGATTAGTAAACATAATATAAAATACCAAAAATTAGCGTTGATAGCTTTCCAAGGAACCGGATTCTCTAGTGAGAGAGTCCTTGGCAGAACTTTTGGGAATCATTCAGTCTGGAGGCATATTCTTTTTTAAAAGTTTTTTTTTACTATTATTATTATTTTATTTTACTGAAGTATATTTGATTTACAATATTGTGTTAGTTTCAGGTATACAGCAAAGTGATTCGGTTATACATATATATGTATATATCTATATTCTGTTTTTTCAATTATTTTCCATTATAGTTTATTATAAGATATTATATTTCCCTGTGCTATACAGTAAATCCTTGTTTATCTATTTTATATACAGTAGTGTGCATCTGTTAATCCTATACTCCCAATCAATCCCTCCCCCCTTTCCTTTTTTGTAACCATAAGTTTGTTTTCTATAACTGTAAGTCAATTTCTGTTTTGTAAATACATTTGTTTATACTATATTTTAGATCCCACATATAAGTGATACCATATCATATTTGCCTTCCTCTGTCTGACTTACTTCACTTAGTATGATAATCTCTAGGTCCATCCATGTTGCTGCAAATGGCATTATTTCATTCTTTTTTATGGCTGAGTAATATTGCATTGTATATATGTATCATATCTTGATCCATTCATCTGTCAATGGACATTTAGGTTGCTTCCATGTCTTGGCTATTGTGAATAGTGCTGCTATGAATATTGGGGTACAAATATCTTTTCGAATTAGAGTTTTCATATTTTCTGGATATATGCCCAGGAGTGGCATTGCTGGATCATATGGTAGCTCTATGTTTAGTTTTTTAAGGAACTGTGTGCACATTCTTTACAGAGCCATAGAGAAGAGACATGCTGTAGCCAGACGTGGACATTAGTATGCTGTAACCATTAATCTCCAGGAGGGGGCAAATTCTACCCCCTCATATAATCTAAAGTTCTCAGAATACATTCACAAAACTTTAAAAAGTCTGAAGTGAATTCATTTGAATTAAGAGAGAGAGAGAGAGAGCTAGAGAGGCTATTATCTTTTCTCATTAAAATCAAAGACTCTGGAGACCAGTTCTTTACATTAGATTTTACTGATGCCTTGTTCTCAGGTACTAGTTTTCTTAAGCAGATTAGCCTATATCCTTCTATGTGTTTCTTCTCTGGGCCCCAGTGTCCTTCCCTATAAAGTGAGGCTTTCAATTAGATGATCTCTGAGGTCTCCTCCAGTTTCAAGATAACGTGTTATTCTATAACGTGGTTATTCTATCACGGGTTTTTAATGGAGGGAGAAGAAACCAAAGTGGGTTTGAAAAATGAATCATAGATGATAATTTAAAAAAATGTATTTATAAACTGATTATTTGGTGAATAGTTGATGGGCTGGTTTTTAAGGTCTATCTTTTTAATGTTTTAACAGACTATAAAGGTCATTATCATCATTTTCAAAATGAGGACTGAGACATTCATGCCAGTTAGAAATCGATACTATAGACTATTTGTGTGTTCCAGCCTAATTTTGAGTAGTATTGTTCTGAGGCTAAAGAGGTGAAATTCTGTACTAGAGGTTTTCATAAGCAAATAAGAAGCAATTCAAATAAGAGCAACTTGTTGTATAAAAGTTTGCAGGAAAGGTAATTGGGGGAAAATTAAGTGCTAGGTATTGGCATCCATATTCTCAAGATGAAAATATTTGTGATGCAGATTTTGTTTGAAACAGAAGCCAACTTCTCAACCGCTTTTGGGCATTTGTACTCATTATTTCAAGCAAGCTGTTAGCAAGAAGGTCTTTTAATATATCTCTATAGCCCTGAGTTGTGTGTTCTATTAAAAGAGTTCATTGGCAAGAACTCGGTCTACTCAGGGGCATACACTTTCCCTCTATTAGTTACTTAAATATTCAGAGGACACTTAGAAATATAAAAAGTTAGGTATGCATTTTCCACGGTCATGATTGTATATTGAAGGTGTTGTTTTTCTTTTAAAACTTTACAGCTACGAAATTAAATGGCTGTCTTTTTATTCCGATTGCCATCTGTTTGAGGTAGTGACTCCTTTTTCTGCTGGTATCCCTTTTTTTCCCCATGGTTTTCTAGATCATGATACTATTTATTCCTAGTACAATCTGCCTGCACCTTGGAACCCCGAGAAATAAATTCTAAATGCATGAAAGTCCATGTGAGGAATCGCCTCCAACTTCTAAGCGGAAGGTCATTGCTTACTGTTTATGCGGTCTCCACTTCTCTTTCTTCATGCTCCATTCAGCACCAGGGTGCAAGTCTTCAGCTTGCTCTCTGCGTGGATTGATAAATAGATCTGCTCCAAGTGGATGCACTCCAGCTGGTTGCTAAGATGACACACTTTATAATGTTTCAGAAGTATCTTCCAAACTCGAACATTGGACCTGGTTTTCTTTAAGAGAGTTCCACTTTTCAGGCAGTAGAGGTAGCTTGCCAAGTTGTGCTGGAGGGTGGGATATAATCAAGAGGGGGTAGAGATACTCACTGAAAGTTGCCTGCACTGTCATCACTGCCTCTTATTAGTGGATATTAGTCATCAGCACAACTTCCTCCACCCCAAGTCTATATTCCCTTTCTAGTAAAAGTTTTATCTCCATAATTACTGAGGACAGGAAATCTCTGCTATAACCACTATCTAGATGGAGATAACAAAGCAGAATGCCCCTTCACAAAAATTACTTCCTACTTTGATAGATATTTCATTCCAGAATGGGAAGAAGGGGAAGGCAAAGCTGATATTTCCTGTAGAATGATCCTGGGGCAAAAGTAGATTCGAGATTGGCAGTAGTTACAGCTATAAAAGAGTCTATAGCCAACTTATAAACAGTTGTGTGTGTGTGTATATATAATTTCCATTGGAAGTGTAATATACATGCTAAATTGATTATGTATCAAAGGATCATTTGTAGTGTTCATTGAAGGGGCAGGTTTTTCTCATTTTTCTTTCATCTCCTTTAAACTCCATTAAGGTGATAGTAGAAACATGAATGAATGGGGATTAAACTATTGATGCTGTGTTCTTCATGTCCTCAGAACATGAAGAATTTGAACACAGTTCTAGAAGACCGCAAATTAGCAGAAGAGCTTTGATTTATGACATCAAGTAGAGGACAGAGAAATTCAGAATGCTTGCAGAAAAGATGGCATCCAGGATGAGGGAGGGCTGGGAACTGGGAGCTGATCTGCTGATCTGCTGGCAGAACCCAGAGGGGCTCCAGGTCCCAGACAGGAGGTCTGCAAGGCAAGACTGAAAAGGGGCCTGAAAACAAGGGGTTAAAAATAGCCTATCTACCTTATAAGAAGAGAAAGCAAGCTCTTTGCTGTGAGGAATGTCAGGAGCTGATTTACTAAAGTACAGTCATAGAAACAGGAAAAGAAATGAATGTTAGAAATAAGATTAGCGTATTAACCGTGTTGAGATGTGGCTGAGTTGTGGTGATTCTGAAAAAGAATTTGGAGAACTGTAGATGTTAATAATAGAAATGTATTATCCCTGACATCCCTTCAGAAATAATGAAAGTTCCATCCTCCCAATCTCAACTCTTAAAGCGCCTGTGGAATTATTTCAGTACATAATAAACAAGGCACTCGTGAGCTCCATTCCTGCCCCTCCATCTCCTCCCTCCCCCAAGCTTCCTGCTCTCTTGTTTCCTTCCTGCTTAGGAGGTGACCTTAAGACTCCAATTTCTCATCTTCTATCCAATCATTACCCCTTTCTCAGGGGTGGTCCCTTCTTCTTTTTAAAGATAACATTTAATCACACTCCTCCACACTCTTTCCTGTCCATATTCTTCTGAATCTTGCTTCATAACTTATTCTTTCTCAAATTTTTAATAACGCTCTTCCCATTGCTCCATATTCTTTGCCTAAAAATGTGCCCAAATCATTGCCTCCATCCTATATTTATAGGGGAAAAAATATTTGATTTTTTTCTTTTCAAGCTATCTTTCCCTTGCTGTTACCACCAAATGTCTTGAAAGCATGCTGTACACTCCTTGCCTCTAATTCCTCATTTCCTATTGATCTTTCAACCTCTTGGCTCAATCTTCTGCCCACAATATGACATTAAAACTGCTCTAAAGGCTCATGATCTCCAGGCTGCCAAAATAATAGCCTCTTTTTGTTTCTTAACCTATTGACATATTCACAGCATCTAATACTGTGGGCTGCACATTTAGGAAACTCTTTTCATCCTGAATTTTCTTGAAAATTCATCTCATTTCAAGCACTGGTTCATTTTCTTCCATCTTTCCCTTCAATATTACAATGCCCGTAATTCTACCCTGATCCTCTTGCCACTATTCACATACTCTCTGGGTCATTTCATCTTACCTTCTCTTCAACTACCACCTACTTAAAACTGTAAAATATTTAACTTTCCTGACCTGTCTTTCAAAATTCAGTGCATAGAGTGCATAGAAACTGCAACCATTGAGAACTCAGCCTCTCTTGGGAGAGAATCCCGGTTTGTCGCCTCTCCTCTTCCAGAGTAGCAGGAGGACTGCAGAGATGGTACACAGGATTGGGACTAAGAAGAAAAAAGGAGACTATCCGTGCATTTTACATCCCCATGAAGTGGAAGGGAAAAGTGCTTATCTACTTTCTGCTGCCCAAAGTCCCAAGATGTGAATTCTCCAGAGAATCCCTTGTGAAGTTTATGAGTACTTTCAAGAAGAGGAAACAGCTGCCCTGCTCCTGGTTCTGTGTATGTGAGCCTGTGGTGCTGCTCTGGTTCCACTGGGGCTAAAAAAAACTGGAAAAATATGGTACCAGGTACAACCAGATAAAGAAAGGATAAAGTTCTCTTTTTCTGGTGAGGGTATGGTTCCTAGAAGGTAGAGAAGACTGATCCCATTGTAGCCAAAGGCTCAAGAGTTGGGAAAGGAAGATAGATGAGATTGGGGGCCACGAAAGCATAAGACAGAGTTGTGTGCAGCAGAAGCATGAGCCTGATTCTGTCAGCCAGATATTGGACTAACAAGGTACCTGGGTTTCACAAGTCATTCCCAGGGGGTGCTGCCTGGCACCATGTCCCTTATGCGTTCTCAGCCTCCACCAGCTCTCACAATGATATTTCTCAAGTTGCTGGGTGTGCCACGATGACCAGCACAAGGGGGATATCCATCTTTTCACTATGACTGGAATTTCATGGTAGAATTGTTCTGGTTGTTGTCCAACCCAAGTTCATGTGGCCGACACACAATGAGGCCAAACAAACTGACACACTGGAGTCTTGTGCAGAGAGCGGTTTATTGCGAGGGCCAAGTAAGGACTATGAGTGGCTCATGCTCAAAAGACCTGAACTCTCCAATGGTTTTCAGGCAAGAGTTTTTAAAGGCAAATTTTGGGGGGAGGGCTGCAGGGTGTGTGACTTTCTTCTGATTGGTTGGTGGTGAGGTAACAGGGTGGTGCTCCAGGAACCTCAGTCATCAGCCTTCTGGTTCCAACCAGTCTGAGGTCCACATGCTTGTGCTCAGCCTGAAGTTACCATCCTCCACCTGGGTGGGGGCCTTGGTTCCTGTAGAAGAACTCAGAGATATGTTTCAGATTGTTATGTTTATCCCCTGTGGAGGAACTAAGCCTCTGCTTTATGCTGCATTATTGTTTCTTGACTGCTTTTCCTTCGTTTCTGTGTTCCCTCACTTCCCTGATTAGTAACTGTTTGAATTTGCCCTTTAGAAGTTAGGGAAGGTCTGCAAACAAGAAATGAGGGACACAGAAGGCTTTTGTACCTGGGAGGGCCCTACAGGGACCTGCTTGGCTTCAGTCCTCTGTTTTCTTTGATACTCCTCAATCTTGAGGGAAAACAGGTGAGGGACAAGAAAGAGAATAAAATTTTGGTTACAGAGGTTAATTATAAACTCAGCAGAGAACTTGGCTTTAGGAGGACTGGGTTTCATTGTGTTTACAAATAATTACCCACTTTCAATGACAGCTTCATAAACAAACACCTTCTCTTTCCCTATCCCTGGTTAATACCCAAGGAGAAAGATCAGGTATAAGAAGATGGACTTCACCCCTATCCACTCAAGATCACTAAAAGCCTCAAGTCTAGACCTCATTGGAAGAAGGAAGATATTTTATTCCAAGGAAGGTTTTACACAAATGGATAGAATAAAGTCTTAATCTGAAAGACACTGTTTTTAATAACCTAATATAACTAGAAAGTTATGGGCTCAGACTGAAATGTTTTAAGAAAGTCTGTACCCAACACAAAAGGGAAGAATTCCAGTGCTAACCATAAAGGTACAAGTTTATTTCTAGACTTTCAATTCTATTCCACTGATCGATATTTCTATCACGTTTTTCTATTCATTACTATAAATGGAATACTTAAATCTCCAACTAATAGTGCTGAATTTTCTGTGTCTCCTTTTAAATCTATCAGTTTTTACTTTGTGTATTTTGGGGCTCAATAGTTCATTGCATTGTATGTACAGAAATTTTATATCTTCTGGATGGACTGACACTTTTATTATTAAAAATGTCCTCTTTATCTGTAATGACATTTTTGTTTAAAGTTTATTTTGTCTAGCATGAGGATAGCCATTCCAGTTTTCTCTCTCTCCCCCTTTCTTTTTTCTTCTATTTGTACAGTGTCTTTCCCCATCCATTTATTTTTAATCTGTTTATATCTTTGAATCTAAAGGGTGTCTCCTCTGGATAGCATATAGTTTGATCTTGTGTTTTTTTGTGCTTTGTTTTGTTTGTTTGTTTGTTTGTTTGTTTGATTCAGTGTGACAATCTATGCTTTTGATTGGATTATTTAATTCATATACATTTAGTATTTGCAATAATTGAATTTAAATCTGTCATTCTTTTTGTTTTCTATATGTCTCATGTCTTTTTTGGTTCCTCTATCTTTCTTGTTTTCTCCTGCATGAGTGAATATTTTCTAGTATAATATTTTAAATCTTTTCATACTTTTTTTACTACATTTTTTTAGTGATTTTCTTGTGCAGTTGTTCCACAGGGATTGGTTCCAGGATACCAAAATTCTCAAATGTTCAAGTCCCTCATGTAAAATGGGACTGGCATATAGCCTATGAACATCCTCCCATACACTTTGTCATCTCTAGGTTACTTACAATACCTTATACAATGTAAATATTATGTAAATGATTACCAGTGCACAGCAAATTCAAGTTTTGCTTTGGGAACTTTCTGGAATTTTTTTCCCAAATATTCTCAGTCCAGTTGGTTGAATCTACTGATGTGGAATCCATGGATACAGAGGGCCAACTATGGTTGCTTTAGGGCCTAAATATACATATTAACTTACCAGATTTATACTAAATTAATTCCAGGGGGCTATGGAAAAGTTATCCTCATATAGCTTATTTCCTTCTTCCCACTTTTTTTGTGCTTTTATTGTTATATTATGACAAATACCTGTGTTCCATTACAAAACCAAAAACGTATTTTTATAATTATTCTTTGTATAACTTTATGTTTTTAAAAGAAACTGAGAGAGGAAAAGAGAGCAAGAATATATTTACAGAATTTTTTAAAAATAATTCTCGGGCTTCCCTGGTGGCGCAGTGGATGAGAGTCCACCTGCCGATACAAGGGACACAGGTTTGTGCCCTGGTCCGGGAAGATGCCATATGCCGCAGAGCAGCTAGGCCTGTGAGCCATGGCTGCTGAGCCTGTGCATCCGGAGCCTGTGCTCCGCAACGGGAGAGGCCACAACAGTGAGAGGCCCATGTACCGCAAAAAAAATAAAAATAAAAATAAAAAATTCTCTTCATTTGTTTCTGCATATTCTATTTATCATCTGGTGTCATTCCTTACTCTAATGATGCTTTCTTCCCATTTACTTCCTTTGTGCCATTTTTGTCAAATATATTTATATATATGACAGGAACAATACTATAACGATATACACATATTATTTTATGCAGTTGTTATTAAAATCAGTCAAGAGAAGAAAGGGGAAGAAATAAACATTTACACTAAGTACATAATTACCTTGAATGGTGCTCTTTGTTTTTTTATGTTGATTTGAATTAATGTCTGGTGTCATATACTTTCAGCCTGAAGAACTTTCCTTAGTACTTCCCATAAGATGAGTGTGCTAGCACTAATCTCTTATTTTTGTTTATTTAAGAATTTATTTATCTCACCTTCATTTCTGAAAGAGGGTTTTGCTGAATATAAGATTCTTGACTGACAGTTTATTTTCCTTTCAATACTTTGAATATTTCATCCCACTGCTTTCTTGTGTCCATTGTTTCAGGTGAGAAGTAAACTGTGAATTTTATTGGTATTCCCTTGAAATGAGGAGTCATTTTTCTTTTGCTGCTTTCAAGATTTCTCATTGACTTTTTTTTAACATTTTAACCATGGTGTGTCTGGATGTGAATCTCTGTGTTTATTCTACTTGAAGTTTATTGGACTTCTTGGGTGTATAGATTAATGTTTTCCATTGAATTTGGGACATTTACAATTATTATTTATTTGATGTTTTTCTGTTTCTATCTCTCTTGTCCTTTTACATGTATCATAGGATACATAATGGTATTCCACATTTCTCTGAGCTCTGTTCAATTTTGTTCTTTTTTTTAAATTTTATCTGATCTTCAGGTTGCATATTGGTCCATCTCCGAGTTTACTGCATCTTTCTATTGCCAGCTCAGATCTACCATGGATCCCCTCTAGTGAACTTTTCATTTCAGTTATTGTACTTTTCAACTCCAGAATTGCCACTTGGTTCTTATTGATATTCTGTGTTTGATTAGTCATTGTTCATACATTCCTTGTATTCTTTAAATGTTTTCCTTTAGTTCTCTTCTTTCTTTATACATCTTTACTGGAGTATAATTGCTTCACAATATTGTGTTAGTTTCTGCTGTACAACAGATTGAATCAGCTATTTTCACACACATATACCCATATCCCCTCCCTCTTGAACCTCCGTCCCACCCCTCTAGATGGTCACAAAGCACCGAACTGATCTCCCTGTGCTATGCAGCAGCTTCCAACCAGCCATCCGTTTTACATTTGGTAGGGTATGTATGTCAGTGTTACTCTCTCCCTATGTCCCAGCCTCCCCTTCCCCACTGTGTCCTCAAGTCCATTCTCAACATCTGCATCTTTATTCCTGCCCTACCACTAGGTTCATCAGTACCATTTTTCTAGATTCCATATTTATGCATTAGCATACGGTATTTGTTTTTCTCTTTCTGACTTACTTCATTCTGTGTGACAGACTCTAGGTCCATACACCTCACTACAAATAACTCAATTTTGTTTCTTTTTTATAGTTGAGTAATATTCCATTGTATATATGTGCCACATCTTCTTTATCCATTCATCTGTTGATGGACATTTAGGTTGCTTCCATGTTCTGGCTATTATAAATAGTGGTGCCAAAACCAGACAAAGACATCTAGGTATTTTTTGATTTCCTCTTTTATTTCTTCAGTGATCTCTTGGTTAGTAGCGTGTTGTTTAGCCTCCATGTGTTCGTAATTTTTACAGTTTTTTTCCCTGTAATTGATATCTAGTCTCATATTGCTGTGGTCGGAAAAGGTGCTTGATATGATTTCAATTTTCTTAAATTTACCTAGGCATAATTTGTGACCCAGGCTGTGTTCTATCCTGGAGAATGTTCCGTGTGCACTTGATAAGAAAGTGTATTCTGGTTTTTTTGGTTGGAAAGTCCTACAAATATCAATTAAGTCCATCTGGTCTAATGTGCCATTTAAAGCTTGTGTTTCCTTATTTATTTTCATTTTGGGTAATCTGTCCATTGGTGTAAGTGGGGTGTTAAAGTCCCCTACTGTTATTGTATTACTGTCAATTTCCCCTTTCATGGCTGTTATCATTTGCCTTATGTATTGAGGTGCTCCTATGTCGGGTGCATAAATATTTACACTCACTTCTGGCTTGCAGATTTTCTGCTGAAAAATCAGCTGATAACCTTATGGGAATTTCCTTGTACGTTATTTGTTACTTTTCCCTTGCTGCTTTTAATCTTTTTTCTTTATATTTAACTTTTAATAGTTTGATTCATATGTGTCTTGGTGTGTTTCTCCTTGGGTTTATCCTGTATGGGACTCTCTGCGCTTCCTGGGCTTGATTGACTATTTCCTTTCCCATGTTAGGGAAGTTTTTGACTATAATCCCCTCAGATATTTTCTCAGACACTTTCTTTTTCTCTTCTTCTTCTGGGACCCCTATAATTCGAATGTTGGTGCATTTAATGTTGTCCCAGAGGTCTCTGAGACTGTCCTCAATTCTTTTTATTCTTTTTTCTTTATCCTGCTCCGTGGCAGTTACTTCCACCATTCTATATTTCAGCTCACTTATCCATTCTTCTGCCTCAGTTATTCTGCTATTGATTCCTTCTAGAGTTTTTTTTTTTTTTAATTTCAGTTATTGTGTTGTCCATCACTGTTTGTTTGCTCTTTAGTTCTTCTAGGTCCTTTTTAAGCGTTTCTTGTATTTTCTCCATTCTATTTCTGAGATTTTGGATCATCCATACTATCATTACTCTGAATTCTGTTTCAGGTAAACTGCCTGTCTCCTCTTCATTTGTTGGTCTTGTTGGTTTTTACCTTGCTCCTCCATCTGCTGCATATTTCTCTGTCTTCTCATTTTGTTTAACTTACTGTGTTTGGGGTCTCCTTTCTGCAGGCTGCAGGGTCATAGTTCGTCTTACTTCTGTTGTATTTCCCCATTGGGTGAGGTTTGTCCAGTGGCTTGTGTAAGCTTCCTGGTGGAGGGGACTGGAGCCTGCGTTCTGATGGGTAGAGCTGGATCTTGTTCCTCTGATGGGCAGGGCTGCATCCAGTGGTGTGTTTTGGGGTGACTGTGAGCTTAGTATGACTTTAGGTAGCCTGTCTGCTAACAGGTGGGGTTGTGTTCCTGTCTTGCTAGTTGCTTGGCATGAGGCACCCAGCACTGCAGCTTGTTGGCTGTTGGTGGAGCCGGGTGTTAGTGTTGAGACGGCAACCTTTGGGAGATCTCTCACTGATTAATATTGCATGGGGCCAGGAGTTCTCTGGTGGTCTGACGTCCTGGACTCTCCTTTCCCACCTCAGAGGCTCAGGCCTGACCCTGGGCCAGAGCACCAAGACCCTGCAAGCCGCACATCATGGAAGAAAAGTAATAAGAAAAAATAAAACAAAACAAAACAAAACAAAAGAACCCAAACAGACAAACAGACAAAACCCCAACAGAAATGGTTAAAGCAAAACTAAACAGACAGAATCAAACAAAGAAACATACACACATGCACTTACAAAAAGAAAAAAAAAGAGAAAACAAAGAAGAGAGTAACCAAACCAATAAACAAATCCAAAAATGAAAACAAATGCTAAAAACTAAAGTAACAAAAAATAAAACCAGAAACAAATCAAATGCAGAAAGCAAACTAAAAATGGCAATGAAAGCATAAAACTAATACACAAACACGATCAAAGAAAAATGTGAAGACAAAAGAAAAACGAAAACAAAAGGAAAAAATACAAAAAAATACAAAAGTAAAAATAAAAATATATAAAATATAGTTAAAAATAAAGTGAAAACAGATCAAAACAAGGGAAAAAATCAAACACAAGGAAAAAACACAATATAATGAAAAAGTGCAGTAGAATTAGGAAAGTAAATAAAATAAAATATATATTAAAAATAAAAGCATGGGGGCTTCCCTGGTGGCGCAGTGGTTGAGAGTCCGCCTGCCAATGCAGGGGACACAGGCTCGTGCCGCAGTCCGGGAAGATCCCACATGCTGCAGAGCGGCTGGGCCCGTGAGCCATGGCCTCTGAGCCTGCGCATCCGGAAGCCTGTGCTCTGCAATGGGAAAGGCCACACCAGTGAGAGGCCCGCATACCACAAAAATAAATAAATAAATAAATAAAAGCATGAAAAGTAAATAAAAAAGTAAAAGTAAAATAATACTGAAAAAGAACAACAGAACCAAAAAAAAAAAAAAAAAGGAGCAATATCGTCCTGTGGCCTCAGCTGTCAGTGTCCTGGCCCCCACAGTGAGCCACAGGCAGTCGCTGCCTCCCAAGGAAGCCCTCCAGTCCTTCTGGGTAGGTCCCTGCACCTGCTGTGGGCTCTGTGGGGCCAGTTCAGACTCTGACCTGGCCTTAGTCCTGCGTGTCCTGGCCCCCAAAGCCCACAGTTGCCCCCAACATTCCCAGCCTCAACTGTGGGCACACTTGTTTTCTATTCAGGTGTTCCACAAATGCAGGGTTTACCCAACCGATTGCGGGCATTTAATCCGAAGCTCCTGCAGCTGCACAGGGATATTTCTCTTTCTCTTCTTTGTTCGCACTTCCCCTGGGGTTCAGCTTTGGTTTCTGCCCTGCCTCTTCCTGTGAGCAGCCCTCAGGCGTATGTTCCCTGCCCAGGCAAGAGGGGGCGAAAGCAGCGGCTGATTAGAGCTCACTTTCTCCCTCAGGCTGGGGGGAGGGAAGGAAATGGCAGTCATAATTGGGATGTGCGGGGAGTGCCTGCGTGGGGCAGAGGCCAGCGTGAAGTTGAAAGAGCCTGAGGTGCATCGTGAGTTCTCTCCGGAAATTTGGCCCTGGTGCATGGGACCCTCAGCTGTGGCTGGCTGCACGGGCTGCTGGGAAGGTGTGGGCAGGGACCTGCCTTCCACACAGGGCCCTTGGAGGCAGCAGTGGCAGCCTCTGGGGTCCGAGATCACAGCTGCAGCTCGTGGCCGCGCTCACGTAGGCATTGCCCTGCAGTCTGTGAGTGCATGGAGCGGGAAGCTACTATGGCAGGCCCGCACCTGTCCTTGTGCATCCTGCAACAAAGGTCTCCTGCCTCTCTGGAAGGCCCAGGTTTTTTCCCTGACTCCCTCCCAGCTAGCTGTGGCACACTAGCCCCCTTCAGGCTGTGTTCACACAGCCAACGCCAGTCCTCTCCCTGGGATCTGACCTCCGAAGCCCGAGCCTCGCCTCCCAGCCCCCCGCCCGCCCCGGCGGGAGAGCAGACAAGCCTCTCAGTCTGGTGAGTGCTGGTCGGCACCGATCCTTTGTGCAGGAAACTCTCTGCTTTGCCCTCCGCACCCCTGTTGCTGTGCTCTCCTCCATGGCTCCGAAGCTTGCCCCCCTGCCACCCGCAGTCTCCGCCCACGAAGGCGCTTCCTTGTGTGTGGAAACCTTTCCTCCTTCATAGCTCCCTCCCAGAGGGGCAGGTCCCATCCTGATTCCTTTGTCTCTGTTTTTTCTTTTTCTTTTCCCCTACCCAGTTATGTGGGGATTTTCTCACCTTTTTAGAAGTCTAAGGTCCCCTAACAGCATTCAGTAGTTGTCCTGAAGCCGCAGTTCCATATGTAAGTGTATTCTTGATGTATTTGTGGGGAGGAAGGTGATCTCCACATCTTACTCCTCCACCATCTTGCAGGTCTCATCTGGTTTCCTTTAGTTCTGTGGACATGTTTGCAACAGCTGCTTGGAAACCTTTGTCTGCTAAATCTACCGTCTGGGCCCCTTTCAACAACAGTTTCGTATGTCTCATTTTTTTTGTCCTTTTTATGGGTCCTGCTTTCCTACTTCTTTGTACGTCTCACCACATTTTGATTGAAACCTTGACATTTTAGATAATATAGATAGTATTAATACATTGCAGCAATTGTAAATACTGATTCAATTCCTCCCCTGACACGCATGCCTGGGCTTGTTGTTTCCATTGTTTGCTTCCTTAATTTTTTAGTGACTTTGGTGGACTAGTTCAGTGAGGTCTGTTTTCCCTGGTCATCACCTGATATTGCTCCTCAGAGGGTACACCCTTAGGCATACACACAGTCTCCCTTACTGCCTTCCTTCACTCCATGGTTGACTTTGGTTTAGCCAGGCTGTCTTTCCCTGTCTCTTTCCTTGATCTCCTGAGTCTTTGAGATTTGCTCCATCCCCAGGAGCTGTCTGCATAGCTGTCTGTTTCCTGGATTCTCTCTGGTAAACTTCTAGGCACTTCATTTATTGCTATTGTCGAGCTGCTAGCTTTCTCTTAACTGCCTACCACCAAGATCATCTTTGTTTTCAGTATACCCTTAGGCTTGAACTTCCCTGTGCTCTGTTTCTAATATATTCAACCCCATCAGGGAGAGGACTGGTGCTCTCTGTTCTTTCTTTTTTTTTTTTTTTTTTTTTTTTTTGCGATACACTGGCCTCTCACTGTTGTGGCCTCTCCCGTTGCAGAGCACAGGCTCTGGACGTGCAGGCTCAGTGGCCATGGCTCATGGGCCTAGCCGCTCCACGGCATGTGGGTTCTTCCAGGACCGGGACACGAACCTGTGTCCCCTGCATCAGCAGACGGACTCTCAACCACTGTGCCACCAGGGAAGCCCTGTCTGTTCTTTCTTACGCCTCCCTTTCTGCAGAACATCTGCCCCACTGCTCTGGAGGTGGGACCAGGACAGTGGCCCACTTCTTTGGAGTGACACTCCTGCTCTATGAGCAGAGCGCTGAGCTGGAATGATAATTCCTGGTCTCAGCTTTCCTCTCCCAGGACAGAACCATCTCCTTACAAGCAAGATGGGGCGAGACCAATCAGAGCCAGCTTGCTGCAGCTGGGATAGAGCTTTCCTCATACGCATTGGTCTGGGTGGAGGAAGAGTGCTCCAGACCTCTCGGTCACATTGCCAGAAATAGAGCTTCTGCAAGATGGAGCTGCAGGGGATAAGTAATGCTGGTAGTTTGCCCTTCCTGAGAAGAAACTACAGTCCTAGACTCGGAGGTGGTGAGAGAGGGAACCCTGTCTTCTTGGCCTAGCCACACAGAGTAGAGTTTCCATTCCATTTAAGGGCAAGGAGGGGAGTCTGCGATGGTTCCAATGTCACAGGTTCTCTTCAAACCAATATTTAGTTGACTGTCTTATGTAAAAATTTCTCCCTTTGTTACATGCCCTTAAGATAATATCCAGAGGCTTTAAATGGTTGCTTGTTTTTTTTAAAAAAAATCATTCTTACCAGTTTGTTTCATTGGAGAAAGGGTTCCTGATATTTGTCACACCCCCATTCTTGGAAGGGCTTCCCTACCACAGTCCAGTTTTAGAATCTCCCTTACCCTAAAAACTTCTATGTCCTTTTCCAGTTAATCCCTGTTCCCAATCTCAGCTTCAGGCAACTACTAATCTGCTTTCTGACTCTATAGCTTTGCCTTTTGTAAACATTTCATATTAAAATGGCATCCTAAATATATCATCTTTTGCCTCTGGCTTCTTTCATTTTTCATAATGGTTTTGAGAGTCATGCATGTTCTAGCATGCATCAGTAGTTCATTCCTGTTAACTGCTGAATAGTATTCCATTGTGTTGATATTCCACATTTTGTTTACCCATTTCCCAGTTGGTGAACTTTGGTATTGTTTCCAGTGTTGAGCCATTTGGAATAATACTTCTATGAGCATTTACATCCAAGTCTTTATGAGGACATAAATTTTCATTTTTCGTGGATGTATCCTTAGGAGTATAATTTCTGGGTATGATGAGTTTATGTTTAACTTTTAAGAAACTGCCAAACTTTTTCAAAGTGGCTGTATCATTTTACATGCCCACCAGCCACGTATGAATGTTATAGTGTTTCCACATCCCAAGCAGCATTTGTTATTATCTATCTTTATTTCAGCCATTCTGGAGAGTGTGTAATGTTGCCTCATTTTAAAATTGTGATAATGAAATAGTTATTTTAATGCCCCTAAGTAAAACTTCTTACATTTTTGAAAGTTACTATAGATTTCCTCTAAAATAGCTGAAGAAACTCAATTTTGTCTGAGGTGAAAACTGGCGTAATTATAAGCTACCAGTATTAAGTGATATTACATATCATATTTTTGAAATAATGATATGTATTAAAATGATGTACTATTTCCCCCTGAGATCTCACAAAGAAATATTTCAATAAATGTTCTATAATGTTTAGACATAGAAAGGTGCCTTTTTGTCTCTATGTAGATTTGATTCGTAAGAACATATTTGTACAATACCATTTTAGAAATACAGATTTGGTTTGATGAGGTAAGTCTAATCCTTTTATCTCTTGTTTTATTAAATTGCTCATCTTCAGTCTTGAATCATGTTACATTAGTAAGTATTAATTTAACATAAATTTTCATAGTTCTGTGTTGTTTTCACAATTTAATTTTTAATCAACCTATTTTGGAACGAAGGAGGTTTCTATACCCTCAGTTGGTGTAGATATGATCTTATGTTTGAGACAAGGCATGAAGGTGAATGCCTGAGAAATCCTACCTTCTAGGAGACTTTTCCTGAAATAGAGATAGATTACCTTTTTCACTGAAATTTCTATTTGGGTGATTTTTATAGGCTCATAAAAAATTTAGAGCTTAAACAGACCTTCAACATCATCATGTCCATTCATTTTATCTTAGAAATGTGAAAACCACGTCTTGGCATCAGATTTTAGTTGTAAAGAAACCTCAAACCTTATAAAACTTTCCCTTATATTAAAACTAAATGTTTATACTTCATAGGAAATATGGTGAAGAGTCCTTATGAATGAAAATATGTGGATGTCTTTGTGATAACTTAACAGTGTGTCCCTTAATCTAGTATGGATATTATCAAGAACTTAATGTTTTTATTCAATATTGTAGAATATAGAATGGAACTTTTTAAAATTAAGTATCTTATCTTCAGTATATTAAAATAGTAAGGGCTTTTTTTTTTTACCATGTAATAAGAACAGTTTCATAGTAATAAAGTCTGTGTATGCTTGTTCAGGAAAAGAAAAACAGATCTTTGCTTCAGAGGAGTTCAGAAAGGACACTCATGAATATATGCAAACGTGATACATGATAAAAATAGTATAACTTGCAAGGAAACTTCTCTTACAATGGGAAGAGAGTATAAAACTTCTGATCTTTTAGAAACCTAAATGTGATCCCTGGTCAGGGAACTAAAATCCCATAAGCTGTGTGGTGTGGCCAAAAAAATAAGTAAATTTAATAAATAAATAAATAAATAAACACCTAAATGTGAAAAGTAAACCCTATAAATTGTGTAGAATAAAATATGGAAAATGTTTTAATGACATCAGGATAAGAAAACCTGCTTTTTTTTTTTTTTTTTTTTTTTTTTTTTTTTTTGCGGTACGCAGGCCTCTCACTGTCATGGCCTCTCCCGTTGCAGAGCACAGGCTCCAGATGCGCAGGCTCAGCGGCCATGGCCCACGGGCCCAGCTGCTACGCAGCATGTGGAATCCTCCCGGACTGGGACATGAACCCATGTCCCCTGCATCGACAGGCGGACTCTCAACCACTGTGCCACCAGAGAAGCCCAAGAAAAGCTTTCTTGAACAGCCTTTTTTTTCCCTATAAAGCAAAAGTCATAAGGGAAAACAATTGATATTATAAGACTATATTAGAATTAGTATTTCTATTCAGTGGAAGAGAACATGGAGAAGTAATTTAAGAGATGTATGAAATCTCTTACATCTGAGAGATTGCGAGAAAGCATGTTTATTTACCAGCAGAGAATTAATGCCTATAATATATAAGGAAGGAATAGAAATAAATTTTATAAAGGTGCGCTTATCCTAGTGGAAAAATGGGCAAAAGCATTTAGCTGGACAGGTTGCCAAAGTAGAAACCAAAACCTCTTCTTAGTAATTTGTGTATGCAATTTAATAAAAAGATTATCTCTTTATACCAGTCAGTTTGGAAAAAGGCAGATGATATCAAGTGCTGTCAAGAACAGGGAAAACAGAATCCCACCTGCAGTCCTGGTTGGCATGTGTGCTGATCAGCCCCTCCAGAGCCAGTGGGATTGAACTGGGTGAAATTCGGTCTGCATGTTGTCCAGTGTCCTGTCCACCCTGGTGGATGTTACCAGGAACATTCTCTTAGCTCACAAGGAGCCATGCATTGCAGGCACCCATCACAGCATTTTGGGTAGTAAAGAGCAAGAGAGATGCCTCAAGGAATGAAAAAGCAGTGCATGGAGAACTCAGCATCGACCTCAAGTAATGAGTTGTCTCTATACAGGCACAAGGACTCAGAAGCATAATGTTAGGTGAAAAAAAAGGCAAACAGAATTAAAAGACACAATGTGTCTTTTTCAAAGATACACATATAAATAGATAACCATATGGAGAATGAATTAGAAGAATGTATGTTAAATAAACTTGGGTGAGTTACTATGAGGGAATAGGGATTGCACTGAGGATAGAAGATGAAGAGGAGGATGATCAAAGCAAACACATACAAACACAAAAACAAACATACAAAAAAAATAGAGTGACCTTTCATAGACCAACAATAAGAGTTTAACCTGGGGGAAAATATGCAGATACATTTCTACATTTTCTTCTATAAAAAATAAGGTAGTTTGGGCTTCCCTGGTGGCGCAGTTGTTGAGAGTCTGCCTGCCGATGCAGGGGATGCGGGTTCGTGCCCCGGTCCGGGAAGATCCCACATGCCGCGGAGCAGCTGGGCCCTTGAGCCATGGCCACTGAGCCTGCGCGTCCAGAGCCTGTGCTCCGCAATGGGAGAGGCCACAACAGTGAGAGGCCCGCGTACCGCAAAAAAAATAAAAAGCAATAAGGTAGTTTAACTTTCCATTAATTTAATTAGCTTTGTTTTTTCAAACATTAAAGTAGGACATATCATAGCATATTTGATCTGGAGACTGACTCTACATTTAAAAAGAAATTGAACAAGTGTTCAGATATAAACAAAATGTGCCTTCAAATAAAACAAAAAATGGATAACACTGTAAATGGGCAAAAAAAGCCAGTGGTGTTACTCAGCTCTTGGTCACTATGTCATGATCTCCCTTAATGGCTGCTATTTTTTGGGGTTTTTTGTTTGTTTGTTTTGTTTTTTAAGTTCAAACTGTTCTGTTTTAGAGGTAGAAATATTATTTCCCCATAAATACTATATCACTCTTAGTGATGTGAGCCTCCTGGAGAATTTTAAAGCGATGCCTGGAGTCCTTATACCACCCGTGGAGAACAGCTGTTACAATGTGCACCAAACAGATCTGTCCCATTTCCTTCTGTATTTTTATTGGCTTCAGGCTTATTGACTCATAACTGAGGTTTTTCCCCCCTTTTCTGGGTTAGGCAATGAGAATATAGCCATGTTCAGTAATTCAAAGAAATACTTGATATGCGTTTTTCAAAAATACTGACTTGGAACTTAGTTTTTGAATCATAATTAACATTTTCATCGGTTCTGCTAACTAGGTGATTGGTGAATATATAATTACAGATACGTAGGGTGGTGAGGCATCTCTGGGGTCACCTGGTCAAATCGGCTGGCCTGGTTTGGCTCCCTGAACTTGCATCATGCACCTTCCAAATGAGCACTCTCTTATGTAGAGGAATTTCCCATTTCACAAATTAGCCTGTTCTATTTGGGGGCACTTGTAATTGCTAAGTGGTTTTTCCAACTGACTCTTGTCCCACCTTCTGGAGTCAGGCCAAAAAGGCAAAGTCCAATTTGCAAGGGACAGTTCTTCAGATATTTCAAGATGGCGGTCATGTTCTTATAAGTCTTCTCAAAAGTTGTAACCATTTTTTGGTTTTTTGGATAATTTACCATCCTGGAAATGCTGTATCTTGGACAACCATAATTTTATAATGTACAGAAAGTGGTGAAGAACAATCACCCTTCTTAGTCTGGACATAATACATCTATTAGCACAGCTTAAAGTTATAATATTTTAAGGGGCCAAGTCACACTTAGACTTCATTGGGAATCAGTGTAGCATGTGGATTAAGAGCATGGGCTTTGGACCTGGAGAACCAAGGATCTCACTCTATGTTGTGTCACACACTATTTGTGTGGCCATCGGTAGGTTACCTAAGCCCTCCTCCCAGTTTCAGCTGCCTCATCTTTTACTTACAGATTCTGATATTACTGTCTTGTAATGTTAGAGGATTGAGCTGAGTGATACCTGTAAAATGCTTAGCACTTAAACTGATGAAGAAGAGGTGCTCTAGGACTGTTTGCCACTAATTTGTATTCTTCTATGCATGTTATGTATTAAGCTTCGGTGTCTTGATCCTGGACCATAAAATATTTTCACTTGAGATTAGGGCTTTTTCATTTATCCTCATTAAATTCTACCTTTTAATCTTTAACCCATTGTTCCAGCATCGTGAAAATTCATCAAATTCTTTCTGTCTTCCAAGTAATAGCTATCCTTAGCCAAATCACAAGTTAATAAGAAAGTCATTCGGATACTGTAAGATAACTCTCTGTCATTTGAAATAGTACATACTGTTTCCATGTTGTCATTAAGTATCAGTCTATATCTAGTGTTACTCTAGTAAATTTTTAAGATGTTGTCTGAAGGACTTCAGCTACAGCTCTCTACAAATATTTTTGAAACCTTAATGCAGGCCAAACATTATATTATATTACGAGTCATATTCTAGTAGAGGAGGTTGGTGTTAAAACAAATTATTAAAAGCACTGTGATGCACACCTGATAAAATGACACCATAGAGAACATCTGTTCTAAGGAACCAGTGAACAGCTGCTGGTGACTCTACCTGGATTAACTAGGGTCTGCTTTGCAGAGTTGGCCACATCTGGATAGGTCTTAAAGAATGACCAGGAATGATGAGAGTTAGAAGGACATTCCAGGATACTGTGAACAGACTTCTCAGATGCTTGACTGAAGTCCAGAAACATTGTTTTCACAGAATTCCCTAGTTCTTCCAGTGCTCATACATCTATCAAAAAGACAAAAGATCTGTATTATGGGACTTGTGCTTCATGACCCAATTTTGGAGCCCAGAGACCACCAGTAATTTTTCAAATGCTTTCCAAACACCTCTGCAAATTAACTCAAATTTTATTCACCATCTATTCTCTACCTGGCAGCTAAAAATAGATGAAACAGGTTCCTGGCTTAGCAGAAATAGTGAAAGATCCTCCAGCACACCAAGTAAGGAGAAAAAAGAACAATTTTGCATGACTTTTAGATTAAAACACCAATGGGTAATTTGTGTATGTGTGTGTGTGTAAAACTCTTCGTATGTTTTTACTTTCCTATTTACATATAAAACTTATTGCATAGTCTAGAGCAAGTATTTCATTTTATAAAAAGCACAAATGACTGTATTTTTGTGGGTGGCTATGGGTGTCATGGCTTCTTCTATCAAAGGTAGTGCTAATCTTGCTGTCTTTGCTTCTCTAAAAAGAGAACATTAATTACACAGTGGCAGCCACCAGAGACAAAGTCAGAGTGTCTAGCAAAACTGCAAACACGTTCCAAGACCCAGTTACTTAACAACTTGTTAAGTGGCTTAAATACTCTGACTCTTCAATTTGTGGTGGTTGATGGAATATAATTTTGTAATTAGCAATGTGTACATTCCTAATATGATAGTGTTTTATACAATCTCAGTGAATTATGTAAATGTCTTACCTGTAAGCTTATATTTTAGTTTTTACCTAATTACTAAATATCACACATGCTATAGTGTTCACTTTTAATACAATGCAATTAAAAACTTTAAGCGAGGTAATCAGGAGGCCACGACAAGCAATCGGCCTGAAATGTGCAATCAAATGGAATAACAGGTAAACATTACTGAGTGTTTGGGGGAACAAAAGGCTTGGGTGGAAGAAAAGTGTCCTTTTTCTGTGCTTGCAATGGGAAAACTTTCTAACCAATGCTTTCTTAGATTTTAGTTGGGTTTCGTTTCCATTAGGACCTCAAAGTTTATTTCACGTGAGGTATCTGATATACCTAGTACTTTGTATTCAGTCTTTTAAAGAGGCTGATGATACCATTCTGTACTGGTCAGCAGAATATTAAAAAATATATGTTTTAGAGTATCTGGATGTTCTTTGTCTTCAGCTGTATTACTAGATTTTGGCTGTGTACTCATATTTTTTCTCACTTCTTGATATTACCCAGTGCTTCTTGCTCTAAGTGTCAATGACTCTAAGCCCTTGGTCATTTGCAGCCCTGGTCAGAGATGACTGACCTTCTCGGAATTGTGTCTATAACAAAAAACAATGTCTATGGTTGAGAGGGGATGCCAGGGACTGGTCTGAGGGCTACTGATGATTCATGATTGGATTGTTGTGAGGTCCATTTTGACTGTTTAGCACTTTTGTATTGTATCTAGGATTTTGAGTGTGATTCAAATAAAATTCTCAAGACAGTGGGCTAGTAGCAAAATCCTCAGATAGGATTGGTCTATCTTATTTCATAAGTTTCTTGGGATGGCTGGTTGCTTTCCACAGTGGAATCCTCCTCGAATGAAGAGGTGGAGAAAGATAGATTGACTCTCCCTAACATAGATGAGGATAGTTCTTTCTTTCACGACGTCATGAGCAAGACCTTGAACTCTAAAGATAGAAACCTAGAGACTCCTGGTCTTTGAAGAGACCCATCAAGAGTTGGACACCAGTGACATTAGTTGAAGAGACTGTTAAGTTCCTGTTGCAAAGTTTTTGTTTGTTTGTTTGTTTGTTTGTTTAAATCTCATTCCTGAAGTTATCTCACCAGTCTTCTCACCATCCTCATTATTGGTCCTCATCCTCCCACATCATCACAGAATCCTCCACCACCTTTCTTGTCCTCACCTGTGACTCTGCTGCTGACCTTCACCCTGCCTGGGGGTGAGTCTATCTGGTTCCTGGGTGGTCAGTGTACTCATATCCATCTCTTCCTGTGCTAAAGCTGCACTATAAATCTGAGCCACGTTACTTCAAGGGAACTGACTCCTACTCTTGCTAATATTTTCCCCCCTGTATTCTATATTGCTGAAAGAAGCTGTGTTAACTTTTATATTCCCTTCTTTTCTTTGGCAGTAGCTGCCTGACTAGACGATATATCCACAAAGGAAATATCCTAGGACAGTAGAGATGATCATGCTTATGTTCACACAAATGACAGCATTTTACTCAGAATGCATTAAGCTGTATTCCTGTGGAATATATATTTGGGGTGAAAATAATATGCTTGTAATTTTAAAGTTAAAAAAGTAATTCTGGGGCTTCCCTGGTGGCGTAGTGGTTGAGAGTCCGCCTGCCAATGCAGGGGACACGGGTTTGTGCCACGGTCCGGGAGGATCCCACATGCCGCGGAACGGCTGGGCCCGTGAGCCATGGCCGCTGAGCCTGCGCATCCGGAGCCTGTGCTCCGCAACGGGAGAGGCCACAACAGTGAGAGGCCTGCGTACCGCAAAAATAAATAAATAAATAAATGTAAAAGTAAAAAAATAAAGTAATTCTGTACCTGAATTATTATCTGAAAAATTAAATTGGTATCTGAACTCTGCAGCAAACCCCTGTACTATTAATTTTTTTTGTTAGACTTATTGAAGTATAATTTACTAAATCATAAAACTGAACAATTTTAAGGATGTAGTTTGATGAGTTTTGGCAAATGTATTTGGTCGTGTAGCCACCACCACAAGCATGACTGGAAACCTTCCCATCACCCTGAAAGTCCTCCTGTGCCCCTTTCTCATCAGTCCCCTCCTCCAGCTCCCTCTGACCCCTGGCAACCATTGATCTATTTTCAGACACTGTAGTTGTGTCTTTTCTAGAACTTCATGTAGATAGACTCAGAGTACTTAGTCTTCTGTGTATGATTTCTTTTAATTAGCAAAATACTTTTGAGATTCATCCATGTTATTGAGTGTATCAGTGATATGTTCCCTTTTATTTTTGAATAGTATTTTATTATATTTGTTTATCCAATCACCAGTTATTTCCATTTTTTTGTGATTGTGAATAAAGCTGTTATGAACATTCAAGTACAAGTCTTAACATGGACTTGTTTTCATCGTCTTGGATAGATGCATAGAGGTCAAATTGCTGGATCATATGTTAAGTGTATTTTGTTTTTTTTTTTAAGGAAACCACCAAACTCTTTTGATAGACGAGAAGTAAGAAACAAAGGACATACTGATTCATAGCTATTTTGTAAATGTCATTGATTTTTTTTTTATCTCCTTTTATGCTCTAGCAATTTCAGCCATGTGGTCATTTCTCTGTATACTATTTCCAATGCATTTTGTTGAAGTTAATTGTAGTTTTGTGTTTTGTTGTTGCAGTTAGTGTTGCTGGATTTTTTGTTTGGCTTTGCTTCTAAAAATAGAGATAAAAATAGTAGATTACATGCACCTTTAAGTACAGCACCTGGCATTCAGTAGACTCTAAAAAGATGTCAGTTGAATGAATGCACAATTGATAGATACAGGTTTATCAATGGTAGTTATATCTTTGAATTTTATTTTGGATTTTTTTTTTGTAAAAATTTGGAATACCTGCAAATTTCGGGGAGAGAAAAAAGATCTATCATTGCGAAGTTCCTCCTGTTAACTTCCCTTAACTGGAGAAAAATCATTTTGTTTTATTTTCCTTTTCTAACACCTTCTGAACCAAAATCACAAAAAGCACTTTAAAAAAATTACTCTTAATAAATATAAATTTTTCTGAATATTCTTGCTCCATTTCTTTCAAGTCTCCTTTTAATTTTATATTTGAAATTACATCTGTTTAACAAAATTGCATCTGAAATTAAATCTCTTTAACAAAATACAACCTACACAGTCTATTTTGTCAATGACTAAAATGTCACAGTTGTCAGTAAGTATTAAAAGGAATTCCTTATTGTCTTATGTAAATGAAAACAGTAGTTCGATATTTTTATTCATCCCTAGACATAGATTTCACATTTGTGCCTCTTTCCTCTTAACGAGCCAACTGATGTGAGCTATTTCTTTAGTTAAAGGAGATGGCTTGAGAGTTCTCATATTTCTGAATGTTCAGTCTTCATCAAGACATGATCTTTTTTCTTATCCTATAAATTGCTAATATAGTATTCTCCATACCATTCCTACCTAATTTGCATAAGATTTTTCCCAAATATATACACTTTTGGTTACTCCTTGTTATATTTTCTTTCACTTTCCTGACTGCCAAGGGTTTTTTGTTTGTTTGAATTCATTCCTGAACCCAATTCATATTATATTTTATCCATATTATTCCCCACACACACACACACACACACAGGAGTAAACACAATTTTGCACCAAGAGAACTCATCCAGTTCTAAACTGGTGGGAATTGAGCAATATAGTTCCCTCTTCTCTTTTAAATCTGAGCTTAAATTCTAACTCTTTAAAAGATCCTCTTGTTATTCCAGATCACAGTGACTTAATGAATTTCTCCATGCAGTTACTCAAATGTGTAATTTTAAAACTGTATTTAATTGTTATTCTCTGTCTCTTCCAATAAAATGGAAGGCAGGGAGGGACCATTTCTGTCTTTCTGGGTTTATATCCCCACCACAGACTTGTGCTAAACTTCTAGTCTTCATAGGAAAGGGGCTTTATCCTCAAAAATTCTTTCCACCAAATTTTTTTTTTTTTTAGGATGATTGGCAGGGGGGGTATTTTTTCTAAAACTTGTAATAGAAGACCACATATACACAGTCAATTGATTTTCAACAAAGGGTCCCTCCAATTCAATGGGGAAAGGATAATGTTTTCAACAAACGGTGTTGGAACAATTAAGAAATGATATGCAAAAATGAAAAAGGAAAAATAATCAGTCTCTATCCTACCCTTATATCATGCCATTAAAAATTAATTAAATGAATCATAGACTTAAATATGGAGCCTAAAACTATAAAACTTGTAGAGAATAGTATGAGAAAATTGTTGTGACCATGGTTTAGGCAAAGATTTCTTTAAAATGACATACACAAATGAACTACACAATAAAAACATGCGTATATTGGAATTCATCAAAAGTGTAAACTTTTGCTCTCCAAAAAAATCTTTGTCTGTAAAAACAGAATAATAGATCGTCTCTGGGGATCCAATGAGATCTTATCTTAAAGCCTTTGGCACTGAATCTAACACATTGTAAGTACTCAATGCACGAAGGGTTGTGTGGTCCTAATTTCACTTCTTTACCAGCCTATAAAGAAATAAATATAATCCAGTGCAAATTCATCAATGCATTCTTCTCCTGACTTGGCATTTTTCCCTCTAAGCTGAAGAGCAGTCTGCCTGGAGGTTAAAAGTCTCATACATGTATGAAGGAAGGAATATTTTCACTGGAAAATTTTTAAAGAACAACTGGGTAATTTAAGTTTCTCGCTCAGTGGGAACAGTTTGCTGGTAAATATTCTCCGTATGCTGCCAGAAATAAACCTGTCATTTTGTTAATGTTACTTTGAAGGACATAGTCATTGTAGACTGCAAATAGTGGAAATCATACATGTTTTGGAGCAGCATGCCATTTCAATCATTCTGAAGTTTAATGTGAAAGATACAAAAATTATTTGCTAGTTTGCTTTTTCTTTCTTTCTAGGATTTTTTCTCTTTGATATAATTGTCTCAAGTCCGTTTTGAAGTAGACAGGATATAAATAAATGCTTAAGAAGATATGGTTGTATGAGTGTGGGGAAGCTTTCAGATCCATGCTTTTGTGGTGACAAGTTTGCCTCTGTGGAGGCCATGTTTTTCTAGAAAATGCTGGACAGAGCCATAGTCAATGTTATCATTTAGCCATTTTAACTGCATGGTCAGTCCAAAGACCTTTGCCATCTAGGATGGTTGGAATAAAACCAAATGAACAAAAACTGTTCAGTTCATGAGCCGATAGGAATACAACTGAGATCTCTATTTATTGACAAGGACTCTTTTCAAGAAAATAGTCAAAACTATCTTTTATTATTACTGTGTTTACTGCAAAATTCATTAGCTGCATTTGCTTTCTATTGATGTTTGATATTAAGCTGGCTAGTCTTATATCTCCAATCAATATAATATTCATTACGTTTTATGTTGGTAAGAAAATAAGTTCATCTAATTTTTTGTCATTTAATGTAAATCTTCACTTGGGAAATAGAATCTATTCAGTGTAAATCCCTATATACAATCATCATTTTAAAGTATATTGAGAGCTAGAGGAACGAGTTACATGATTCCTTAACAGAATTTTATGTTAGGTAATTATTGGTAAATCTGCAAGAAGACACAAATGCTGTTCATTTCTCTAAGTTAGCATTATGAATTAAACCCAGTATTTTGGTTTACTCATATTTAGAGACTCTTGAATTTTAAAGGATCCATTTGTGGAACTTGAATTTAGTTTTATTTTGAAACGATGATGAATATTTCATTTTTAAAATAGTATATTTTCATTTGTAGATTATATGTGCAGGCCACAGAGGCTTTGGGATGAGGGAAGGAAAGGTGATTAAAGGCAGCTTAAAGAACAAGTCAACTCCGGCAGGCAAACTTTCATATATTTAATGAAGCAATCCTTAATATAGGACATAGCCTAGGTCCCTGGGGCATGGGAAATATCACAAAACAATTTTAGTAGAATCTTTCCATAACCTTAGTGCTAAAGCTCCTTCCCTTTTGAGTCAGACTTTTTACTACGTTCTGTTTTGTTGCATGAAGGAAACTGGGGTGGGTTGATACCTCATCTATACACAGCTAAATAAAATAAGCTGTGCCACATTTGTTTGAAAGATATGTTATCATGTTTTTACATTATTTAAGCATATTTATATAAACTGTACATGTGTGCTATTTACAGTTTTTTCTCAATAAAAAATATAAATTCCACATTCAAGAAAATCTACTATTATCTAACAAAATCTCTAAAAATATAAATGAAACTTCTGGAACAAACACCACATGAATTCTCAATTGTGAAATCAGCTCGCAGGCTTCTGGGAAAGTGTAATATTTACATTTGTCTTATAGTTCAAGCAAAATGTAATGATTAATGTAATCAACATGAAATTTGTATTTAACAGATTTTTTCCTTTGCCAAAGTATAATTACCGTTGTTATCTGCCAATGAGTATGTGTGTGTATACACACACATATATTATAAAATTATTTTCTAAGATATGCAAATATGGTAGTCCAAAATCTGATATTGATTTTCCATAGTTTCCTTGATATTGATTTTACATGTTTACATACAGTAGAATTACTTTAAGAAAGATATATGCAAGTGTATGCGTGTGTATATGAATGTGTGTACGTATACACGCATGCAGGCACTCATCCCCGGAACTCCTGGGAATGCTGGATAAATAGCAACGAGCCAGGACTTGGAGTTGACCTGGATCTCTGGCACGAGACAGTGTCAGGCAGACCAAATGTTGGCTAACAGGTTGTATTTTCTGTAGCCGTAAACAGCTCATCAGGGCCGTACTGGTGTTGGTATGCCCTGAGCACCAGAAGAACCGTTCAGGCATTTGGCATTAGGAAACGCTGGGAGTCATATCAGAGCCACTGGGTTGAGTGTCATCTGACACTTGTGCCTAGAACTAGGAACCCAGATAGAGGGGCGGGGATTCAGAGTTGACAAACATGGAAACTTACAAGCAGATATTAAGACCTGGGCCCAGTGACCTATTGTTTTAAAATGTAAGTTTTATTAGTATTCAGGTATTGTGAGGCCAGCAGATCAGGAGATGGTTGCCATTGAAAAGTCACAGATCCAGAGAGGCAAGGATGTGCCACATTGTGAGGCGCCTTACCGGGAAAGGCCAGGGTCAGTCAGGAGACAGAGGGAGCAAGGGGGTAAATGTGGGCAAGAATCTGTGTCGTGTTTTCCATGGGAAGGAACAGGTGAGGCAAGGCAAGCAGGTTTAGGATTGGCTAGCTTCCAGAATAATATCAGGGGGCTCGGGGGTGTAGGGGATGCCCCAGCTTGTCTGTTTCCTGGCCCTGGGGGTGATGAAGGCAAGAGAATATTGACCCTGTGGGTGAGAGCCTAATGGAGGATGCAGTGGGGAGCCTGGGCTCTGGACTGGCTCATTTGCATATGAAAGGCCTGCTCCTTGGGAGGGTCATTTACCATGCCTGGGAGGGGCAGTCTCTCCAGAGGTATCAATGCATCAGAATTATAGAAAATAAAAGGGCATGATTCATACACCTATGATACAGAATACTCTGGGGAAGAATCACAACAATAACGGTACAGCTCCTATTTTCAAAGTTTTTATTCAAGATGTTGGAGATTTTTAAAATCTAGAAATGTGAAACATCGTTGATTATGAATTTCTTTTTGTTAAAATTAAAATGCATTTGATACATTATTTTAAATATTTCTTGAAAGCCTATTCAAAAACAAATATAAAGCTCAATGTTTGGCCTCAAGGTCAAATCAGTATAACTGGAAATGAGCTGTGACACCAGGTAGAGGGCACCCACCGGAGATGCTTCCTGCCTTGTAAGGCAATAGAGCAATGTGAAAAATATCTGTATATACTATGATGATAACTTCAGAATTCAGATAATAAGATGACTCGTGATGTTTCCTCAGTGAAACATCCAAATACCTTCCAATTTGGATGCTCATTCCCTAAGTACCAACAGATGGCACCAGTCATTAATGGTGAAGGGTTATGACTCTGAGATAAGTGAGGGGATTAGAGAGTCTCACTTCCTTGTGTAACATTTGAGAAACTGGGATATTTTGATAATGTCATTTTTGTATACTCAGCTAAACCAAAAATACTTACGCCTTCTGTTTGGAATGTTTATCTAAACTCTACCGTCATGGAAGCAAGTTCAGAAATTTAAAATATATTAATTATGACCCACTTTAAAAGTATAGACAGGCTCTGATCAGCAGAGTCTCACACATGGGAATGAAAAAAGACTAAATAATGAATAACCCACTGGATCACAAAGCCCCTGTACTTTCAGACCACACACAGGGCAAGGCAAAGGAAGGGGAAAATATTGAAAATATATTTTTAATCGTTTCAGATTTAGATTAGGGTGTTTAAGACTAAGTTTGTAGTGAATATAAATGAAAGTCATACACCACCAGAAAAACCCCAGAAAGGAGATAATGGCTTTTTTAAATGATTGTCTATTAATTTTTTACAAAATTCTTATTTGGATTCATCTCCTAAAATTATATAACTTACAAAAAAATTGGAGGGCAACATAGTTTCCAGTTAATTGGTAATATGTTTAGTAGAATTTTATTTTTTTTTTGCAAGATGAAATAAACATTTGAGAGATAAAATAATGTACTGATAAAGTAAGGATGCAAACGATGCCAAATATATGTAGAGGCTCATCTAATTCCTGAAAGATTGCTTGGGTGATAATCATAGTGTTTCCTGTAACTAGAGTAGGCTATAATTATTTGATTATAAAAAAATTATTTATTGTAAATTGTACCACTGAATGAGAATTATTTCTTGTTATTATCAATCTAATGTATTAAGTAGTATTTTTACCAAGTGACAGTTATTATCATTTAGCTCCAGAATCTGTGAGGGGTGTGTGTGTGTGTGTGTGTGTGTGTGTGTGTGTGTGGTGAATATTGGGTTGTGAAGATGTTTCCTGGGACTAATTAGCAGTATATTGTCAGCAAGGTCTTAAGGAGACAAGTGACCAAAAGCTTTTTGCTCTTTGAGTCTAAATCTGACCTGAACTAATATGATGTATTATTATCATATTAGTTAATACAATGTGCCAGAATTATTTCCCCATAACATTTGCAAAAATATTGTTCCCTACAAGACATTTTGGAAAATGGCCCATATTCCTCAGTATACCAGTATTACACAGGAATGGAGGTCAAGAGCCATATTTTACTCATATTCATATTAATGTGTTCTTGACCTAACAGAGAGCCTGGAATAGCTTCTCAGTTAATGTTTGTCGAGTGATCACATGAAAAATAATGCTTATCCAAGTACACATTACATTATCCATACTCCATGAATGATAAATGAATGGTGTGGATGAGCTAAAAAAATGGCAGCATGGAAGGCACAACCTGATTCAAGTTGAGATTATGACATCAAGTGCCTTGCGGGTATTAGATGAGATGAGAATGAAATGGGATCCAACTAGTGAGAAATGCCCAGGAATTTCTCTCCAGGGGTGAGAAATAATAAAGATGGTCTCACTAGAGGTAAATGAAGGGTGATATTTGACAGACACTCTTGAACTTGGAAATAAATATAGGAAGCAAATGAACAAGAAGAGTCAAAGCTAACATCATGGCTTTGAGCCTGGGGGGCAGGAAGAATGTAATGTTATAAACCAGGATAGGGAAGCTAGAAATAGGAGCATTTGTGTAAGGGAGAAAAATACTGTTGTGATCATGATTTTCAGTAACCCCTTGCTCATCATGGAGGTAATGGACAGTTAGAAATATATTCCTGGGACTTCTGAGGCAAGAGATGGCTGGAAGGGTGAAACATATAGTTATGATGGATGATGCTTTGTGAGCAGACAAAATAATGGAAGAAATGTGTGGAGAAGAATCAATCTTTGGAGGCAGAACGTAAGAGAATGGCTATGTTTAGAAGGAAGCAAGAGGGGACAAAAAGATTGGCAAAAATAAATGGTGTAGAGATAGAAATAAGGCTAGTATTAACATCACGGCCAAGGTACGTGAACTATGTAAAGAAGGGTGGGTCATCAACAGTCAGATACTACAGACATGAAATGAAGTCTCTCGGGAAGGCAGTCACCCTTTAGAATGAGGAAACCATTGGCCGTGTTTGACAAAGAGCTTCTATGGAGTGACAATGATAGAAACTCTTGCAGTGGACTAAGATGTGGATAGATGGGAAGAATCAAACGAAATATTTTGTGATGCTTGACAAAAAGTCACAGTAGAAAGTGTCTTAACCAAAAAGGTTGATGGAAACTACAAAGTGAGCATTTTTGTAGTGAGAATGGCCCAACGAAGAAAATGAGATTAAATATGAAAGCAAAATTAGGGGTTAATTGAGCAACCCAGCCCTGGAGGAGCCCAAGCAGAGGGAGGAGCAGAATCTTGGCTGCAGGAGCAAAGAAGGGGAGGCTTCCTGAAGACCCGGATGGATTTTGAAGTACAGGGAGATAAGAAGTTGCTGCTGGGAGTTGAGCATCTGTTGAAAGTAGAGGTAAGATCGGAGGGCCTGGAGGCTGGAGAGGTCATTAGGCCTCAGGGAGACAACAGGGGCTCCTCAAAACCATCATTCTCCCCTCGGGGTCTTTGGGAAGCTGGGCTTACTGCCTAAGAAGTTCCTCTCGGACGCATCCACAAGGCTAACTTCCTCCTAGAAGACGTTGCTACATCCCACCATCAACAGTACAGCTCAGAAAGTCAGCTCAACTCTTGTGTTATCTGTTATATTTTTTTAATGTGTTTATATGACGTACTAGAAAGAAAACTTGCTAGCAGTCCATACGTATGGTTTCTAGTTATCATCCTGTCCCCAACTCATGTCATTGTTTTTGGATTTTTGGGTCTCAGTCTTCCCCATTTGAAAAATCAAGGGCTTTGAATATATGATTTCAAAGATTTACTCCAATTTGGATTTTTTTTTCTGTTTCTAAGAACTATCTCCATCATTTCTAATTTCGGCTTTTAATTGAAGAATGTATAGTCATGCTAAAGTGCTTATTTAGTGAGTGGCCTTACATTATTTTTAAGAATAGAGAGTATTTTAAATATAAACCCAATTAGGATTGGAAAATACTTTATGTTGGGTGTCTACATGTTTCCTTAAGTAACTGTGGATGAACAATAACTACTATCCTTCCATGTTTAAAAACTGCTATAGGGCTTCCCTGGTGGCGCAGTGGTTGAGAGCCTGCCTGCCGATGCGGGGGACACGGGTTCGTGCCCCGGTCCGGGAAGATCCCACATGCCGCGGAGCGGCTGGGCCCGTGAGCCATGGCCGCTGAGCCTGCGCATCCGGAGCCTGTGCTCCGCAACAGGAGAGGCCACAACAGTGAGAGGCCCGCGTACCACAAAAAAAAAAAAAAAAAAAACTGCTATAGTTCCAGTTAAATATATCCAAACTTTTTCGTATGTTAAATATAGCAAATGTAGTTACGCTATAAGAAGTAGAATGGATCTCTTCTACATGTACTTAATAAATATGAACATTAAATATATTTAAATTTTACTCAAATCCTATATTCTAGTAAAATATATTCAAATAGTAAGAACAAACACATATGTAGAGCCATTACCCGTTCTAGGTGCTGTGTCTATATATATACTCATTAATTCTCACAAAGGCACTGTGAGCTGGGTACCATTATTCTCACTCTCGAGATGAGGCAACTGAGAAAAAAAGAGGTTACAGAATTTCCCAAGGTCACACTGATATTAGTGTCAGAGCTGGTCCGGCTCCTTCATCTGGACTCTCAACCCCATGCTACCCACTCTCACAAAATGGTGAAACACAGATTTAGATGCCTGCATGCTGTGCCCAGCTGTAGTTCACTGAATTCACTGCTCTGGGATATTCAATCATGTGACAGTACCACAATTTGTCCACCCACCCTTTATGGCCATTTGAGTTGTTTCTGAGGTTTTGCTATTATGAACAGTACTGTCATGAATGGTCTTGTACATACCCCTGGCTTAATTTATAGTTTCTAAGAGTTTCTCTTCATTATATACCCAGGAGTCAAAGTTCATCTTAATAAGTTAATACTAAATTATTTCCCAAAGTAGTTATATAAACTACATTCCTATCAGCAATAGAAGAGATTCTGTTGCTTCACATTTTTCTACATCACTTGCATTTCTTAATCTTGGTAGACTGAAGCGGAAAAAATAATTGATCAGGTGGTAAAAAGGAAGTCGGTATTTGATACAGAGGCAAAATATGGCTTTAGAGGCAACAGAACTTTCTGTGTTTGAAATCTTGTTTCTTCAGACTTATCAGAAGTCATACCCCAGGCGCAATTTTTAACCTTTCTGAACATTATTATGTACTTTTGTAAATGAAAGATATTTTATTACTCAGTTAAACATAGTTGCTACATAACAGGCAGTCGGTATAAATTTGCTAAAAATATGAATGATGTGTAAGTAATTGGAAGTATAATTGTACCTTCAAAGTAACTTAAAACAAAAGTATAGAAAAAAAAGGTATATTATCAAGCAAGAAATTGAATTTTGTATCAAAATAATAAAACTTTTAAAATTTGCATCCATTTTGTCTTTCTGTACATAAATACATGTATATTTTATATACAGTCTGATTTGTCACCATGGATACAAAGATGAACAACATTTAAAGGAGTTGATAAATCTAATAAAATGGAAATGGGGATTTGGTTGGTGAGTCAGAGGAAGAGAAGGGATATCGAAGTTAAAATACCCAGATCAGTTGTTATTGAGCTACAGATATACACTAACTATTACGAAAACACAGATTAAGGTCTAATTCTAATTCCAGCCCTAACCAGGCTGTGGAAATTAGGGGAGCAGGTAGGAAAGAGGTGATACAGGAACTGAGACTTCCATGGGCAACAAAGCCTAATTCCTTGGGCTATTTACATATGGTTATCTCTGGGAGGAGTGTGCATGCAGTATTTAATTCAATCCTGAAGCAATAAATTGCCTGTAGCGGAAAGAGCAAATTTTTGTATAAAAATTAAATTCTGAACAGGTCAATTATGATACCTTTGAATGCCCTGATTGGACCTCAGGTTTGGTTAGCTACTTAGCTCCTAGCAGTGGTTTATCTTCTGGATTCTGTATACCATGGCAGTCTTGGTGATATTTTCTTATCATTTTGAAGGAAGCATTGGGGTTTGCTTTTGTCTTTTATAAATGTCATAGGCAATTTTAATAAGAAGGACTTTTAAAAAGATTATTTTAATTTAAGCTTCAACAAATGACATAGACATACACACACATGCATATGTCTACACAATTGTGGGAAAGAAGCAAGTTAATCTGTAATTTCATTACTTATACAAGCTACTTTAAACAGGATAATTGCTATATGAATGCCATCTTGACATTAAAGACAACTCCAAAGCAAAATGGATTTTGATTAAGAAATCTTGACATTGGCAAACAATTATTAGAAAATGTCACACAAGAAGTAGGTTGGTACTGTACTCCACAGCCATAGATCATCAACAGCATCATTCTGTTCAAAGGGGAAAAGATGGGGGAATTCCCTGGCAGTCCTGGGGTTAAGACTCCGCACCTCCACTGCAGGGGGCGCAGGTTCGATCCCTGGTCGGGGAACTAAGATCCCACATGCCATGCAGTGCAGCCAAAAACCAAAAACAAAAATAAACAACAGCAAAAGGGAAAAGGTGGG
This sequence comes from Mesoplodon bidens, assembly GCF_964165515.1. Lineage (NCBI taxonomy): Eukaryota > Metazoa > Chordata > Mammalia > Artiodactyla > Ziphiidae > Mesoplodon > Mesoplodon bidens. The sequence goes on along the minus strand of NC_138160.1, from coordinate 10,598,362 downwards.
CTCAAGAGACTGATGTCATACCCAGGACAGAAAACCTGTGACTCTGTCGTAAAGTGTTGTTAATTGACCCTTAGAAAACACTGAAAATTTTTATGTTTTTTTTGTTTTTAGAGATAGGAGCAGAACCTAGTCTTATTAAGCAATATAATCTTAAAGCCATGCTTTATGAACAGTTTTTCTTTATATTCAAATTTACCATGTAACATGTACCATTAAAGAATAGGAAGATGCATAGCTGGTATTCAGTGTATCGTGGCATAAATCTGCTTATTTAGGTCATTAGTAATTTAAATATATTTCAGGAATACTGAATTGTTTAATATTATTTTTCTAAGATGATTCCTTCTGAAAACTTGTGGTTTCTATAAAGACAAATCTTCCAACTCAGAAGGCATGAGAAGTGGTATACTGAAAGATAGGGATTAAAATCAAACAAAAAACTGCACTTTCATATGTTCTTTTTGCCCAAAGTAAACACCGTTTAAGTGATAGAACAGAGTGCCCACTCTCTAATAATTGGGGTTTCCTATCAGAAATACCTATATATATATATATATATATATATATATATATATATATATATATACACACAATATTAGGTTTAAAGCTCTATATTTCTACATTTTGTGACTACAGTCTAGGCTTGGTGAATACCTAGAATTGGGACTTATGTCAATAGAAATGAAAAGGATGTGATATTTTGTTTTTACTGTCAAATGTTCCTTGATTGCTTATTTGTATTGGGAACACAAGTAGGAATTAGATACAGTCCTTGCCTTCAAAGAGCTCAGAGTTTAGAGAGGACTGGTGGTGAGAGACAAATGTTTATCATACACTGGACTGAGAGTTGGGAGAACACATCTGCCTGGTGTTTTGAGCATGTGGTGGTCCCTCTCCTTGGGGGAAGGAGGAAAGCTTTGTGTGGCAGTTGACCCTTGAACTAGGCACGAGCTAACTGGAGTGGTGATTGCTAAGGGATTCCAGTAGAAGGAACCGAACCTGCAAAGGCTTGTGAAGCAGGGCTGAGTGTTCACTCCAGTGTTGCTGTCTATCATCATAGAGACACCTGGGGTACCCAGGGCCTGCATGCTGAGCAGAGCACAGGAAGAGGAGACCTGGTCAAGGCATCCACCTCATCTGTTCTGGGTTCAAGAAGACCTTTATCATTGCATCCTGATCAACAGAGTATAAAGTGAAAATACATAGACTCCATGATTAAGTGTGGACTAACAAGGATGATCCTAAATCTTGCTTAAAATGCAATTTTGAAGGTTTTAGAGTTGACAGATTTTGCTGTTAGAGAGAATTTTTCTACTGACTTAGACCCTAGGTTTGCATCCTAACTCTTGGCTCGAAATTGCAGTCTACCTCTAATCTAATTGCTTTAGGTAAAGTGTCTCCTTTCAGCAGACAAGAACTTCCTTTGATAGCTTGCAGTAGCCTTTTTTTCTGCCTAAACATACATGCAGCTAAAGTTCAATAAGGTATCCGTGTAGCCAGATCTATAATATGTCATTTCTATTAGAAATATGAATTTATTGCACTTCTTTGAGATAAATAGAACTCTGGATGATATTTTTGAATCAATATTTTTTCCCTAGGATTGATTCAGGCAACATTCATGATAATAATATTCTATTGCTTAAAAGTTACAGACCATCAGCTAGAATCCTAAGGGTTTGTTTTCATAAGCAGAGGAAGGAAAGTGGCTTATTAGAAGGTGGGTGCCCTTGGCTGAGAGGAAAACTCCGGACAGCCCTCTGGCATTAAAATGTAGTGATTTATAAACCTGGGAAACACACTTCACTCCTCTAGACCAAAGTTTCTCACCTTGAAGTGGGAATACTCTTTCTCATGTTTTATTGGGTTGTGGTGAATATCACATTGGTTATCACAGGTTTATCTTTTTAAAGTATTTTAGAATGTTCAGCTATTCTTTCTCTCTCTCTCTTTTTTTTTTTTTTTTTGGCTTCATTGGGTCTTTGTTGCTGCGCACAGGCTTTCTCTAGTTGCAGCGAGCGGGGACTAGCTACTCTTCATTGCGGTGCGCGGGCTTCTCATTGCAGTGGCTTCTCTTGTTGTGGAGCACGGGCTCTAGGCTCACGGGCTTCAGTAGTTGTGGCACATGGGCTTCAGTAGTTGTGGCTCGCAGGTTCTAGAGTGCAGGCTCCATAGTTGGGGCACATGGGCTTAGTTGCTCCACGGCATGTGCGATCTTCCCGGACCAGGGCTCAAACCCGTGTCCCCTGCATTGGCAGGTGGATTCTTAACCACTGCGCCACCAAGGGAGTCCTGTTCAGCTATCCTTATAAATACATTCTTCAAGATCTTTTCAACTAAAGAGTTGGAAATCATTAGTAATTTGAGATACAATATACAAAACAAGATGTAACTTTTTCATGTCATTTCCTTGATGGTATGAACCAAATGTTTGTCCTTCCCAAACTACACAAGGTATTGTGTTTTTGCTTAGGATCGATTTATGAAAGTCACTACTTTCCTTGGGGTGGCTGGGCCTTAGTCAGCTCTGGCCTGGAGACTTTAGTCTGTGCCTTTAGAGGGAACTCAGTGTATGGGGAACGATAGTCGAACTTTGGGTCGGGAACCAGTCATAAAACTCTTTGTCATGGGCACTTATATTGTGATCATAAATCAACATAACAGATACTAGGACTCAAACCAAATTGCTGTCAAATAAATCAGTTCTAAATTTCTCCTCATGTTTAAAGGAGGTCATTGTGTAGGTTAAAATATTCTCAATGTGATTTTGTTAGGAGGAAACTAAAATGATAAAAGGCTAATAGAGTCTGGCCAAGTGGAAGAACTTTAGTATCACCATGTTGTGAGGTCAACATCCCAACTCTTGGGGTGGGGTGAGGAGGGCCCTCAGGTTCAGGCCACCCCTTGACAATTGGCTTCAAACCTAAGGACTCCTGGGTCCAGACCAGGCTTTGTCTAGACACATCTTTCCAGGACTAGAACACAGTCAGACCTTCAGAAAAGGCATTCCCTTCTATTATCTCACTGGTCAGTGTTGGGCATTATTAATCTCTATTGGAAGTTTCAAAATTGTGTCCATCATCAGTATTATGAAATAGACTATTGTCCTCCCAAAGGTTCAAGAATGTCATTCTCCCATTAGGGTGTCAGCGATTAATAATTCTCCCTCAGTTAAGACTATCGTAGTAACAGAGGGTCAACTGAGATCCACTGATTTGTTTTTTTGTTTGTTTGTTTGTTTGTTTTTGTGGTACACGGGCCTCTCACTGTTGTGGCCTCTCCCGTTGCGGAGCACAGGCTCTGGACGCACAGACTCAGCGGCCATGGCTCACGGGCCCAGCCGCTCCGCGGCATGTGGGATCTTCCCGGACCGGGGCATGAACCCGCGTCCCCTGCAATGGCAGGTGGACTCTCAACCACTGTGCCACCAGGGAAGCCCCGAGATCCACTGGTTTGGAAGGAAATTTTATACTCTTGAAGAGCGCACATATTCTGTGTTCAGTAGGAAAAGAAATAGCTGCAACCTTAGGTCAACAATTCATAATTCATCAACAAGAAAAAAAAAAACCTTCCTGTTTTATAAGTAAATAGAAAATAAACCATATTGATTTACTGGGGGAGACAATAAAAGTATACGTAAAATCAACAGTCAAAGATGAAAAATAAATAAGCAGTACATATAGTTTCAGGTAGTGGTCAGTGGTATGAAGAAAATGAAATACATAGGGCAATGAAATTGAGCATAAATGGGGGAGAGTTGGGCAAGATTAGGTGAGGGAAGACTTATTTGGATAAGCAACATGTGTGCTAACACTCAGAGAAAGAGCAGGAGAAGCCAGGTGACAAAGAATGATCCAGGTAAGGGAATTTCTTCAGGGGTCTAAGGAAGAAAATGCCATGTTTGGAGCTTAGCAAAAAGAGGGGACACTCGAAGAAAATAAAGAGGTAGGCAGGGACCAAATCCAGGTGCTCTGTGAATGAGATGCTGCTGCTGCTGCTGCTGCTGCTGCTGCTGATGATGATGATGATAATGATAATGATGCTGATGTGGATGATGCTGATGATCATGGGAAGCCATTTGAACATTACAAGCAAAGGAGTGAAAGGATGGGATTAAAATTTGGAAAAAGCTCTCTGAGTGCTCTGTGGAAAATAAGACTCTAGAGGCAGAGAGGGATGGGACAAGAAGGGAAAGAGGGAAACCAAGTAAGATGCTGTTGCAGAAAAGCAGAATAGAGATGATGGACTAGTTGGCATCCGTAGGGATGATGTGAGGTGGAGGAGTTCAGGATATAGTTTGCAGTAGAGCAGAACAAACAAATTTTCTGCTGTATTTTTGTAGGTTATAAGGAAAAAAATCTGGTCCAAAATCTCTTCTGTTTTTGTCCCCAAGGATTGGATTGATGGTGATCCCATTTTACAGAGATGAGGAAAGTTTGGGAGAAATGGGGTAGGGATAATGGGAGAAATTAAAAAAAAAATTTCGATTCTGGTGTATGAACTTATGAGAAGTCTGGTAAACAAATACCCAGTGGAAATGGGCAGAAGGTAGTTGACTAGACTGGTCTAGAGTCAGTGAGGAGGGCCAAGCCAAAGATGAAAGCATTGGGAATCATCAGCATAGAGATGATGTTTAATGCCTTGGGCCTGGACAAGATAACTGTATGAAATTTCTCCTTCCAGTTATTTTTTTTTTCTGGGTTTCTATGAATCATAGTTTTCCGGAATTTAACAGGACTCTTCATAGCTTCCATTGCTCTGGGTAGGTTCACATTACATTTAGCATAATACATTAAGTTTGCAGCTTCTATTTCCAGGTTTGTTGCAAATTGTTGATAAAATTCACAAGTGCTCTATTTTATAACAGTGCCCTGGGTTCTTTTCTTATGGTTTTTAATGAGCTTGAGAGTTTTTTATAATGCAGAGCATAAACTTTAAGCACATTTCCTTGCATGGGACCTAATTATGTATAACTTTCTGCTTATAGCAGAAGGTATGTTCCTTTTAAAATTGGAGGAGGGTTGATGCCTGCTGTGTTCATAGACATTCAGCCCAAGTTTTGAGTTTTTTCCATTTGGGATGTTGACAGTTTGACATGTTTAACAGGTCTAAGTTAAATAAAACAGTATTTGAATGAAGACAAGGAATATCGTGGCGAAGTAGATTCATAACTGAGACTGTTGGGCACCTTTCCGTAATTTTTCACAGATTTAATAGTCAAATAATAGTAATTTATATCAATTGAATTGCAGTTGATTTTAATATCATCTAATAAAAGAAACTTAAACTTCTAAGTGAATTTATGCATTATAATTAATATGTGTTTGCTGTTTCTTAAAAAATTAAATACTTAAAATTGTATGATTACTGCTGGAATTATTTTAATAGATCATTTTTCCTTGCCATATTTTCAATGATTTTATTTATTTTAAAATGGGTGATAATTTTATATATGCCAATTTTATCTATGGAGACTGTACTCAAAATACATCTCAAAATATATCTATGCAGCTACCTCGGGGGTCAACTTTGCAATATTAAGTGTGTTATTTAGTTAGTTAGGGCTGCTGTAACAAGGTTCCACCAACTCTTTGGCTTAAACAACAGAAATTTATTGTCTCTTTATTCTGTAGACTAAAGACATAAGGTCAAGGTGTTGGTTCCTTCTGAGGCTGGAAGAGGGAATCTGGTCCATGATCTTCCCAGACTTCTGGTGGTTTGCTGGCCATCTTTGGTGTTCCTTGACTTGAGGAAACATCACCCTGGTATCTGCCTTTATCTTCAATGATGTTTCCCCTCTGTGCATGTCTCTGTCCAAATTTCCGCTTTTCATAAGGACACTAGTCATTTTGGATTAGGGACCACCCTAATGACTTCATTTTAACTTGATTTTATCTTTAAAGATGCTAAAACCAGTTATGATCACATCCACATGTTCTGGGGACTAGGATGCCAATATGTTTTTTGGGGAGAGATACAATTCAACACGTAAAGGTATGTAATCTCCTTTCCTCCCTAACATTGCTTATTTTCCTTAGACATTTTTAGTGAAAAATCCTGAGGATTTTCTGATTGTATCTATATATGTATATCCCTAGGAACACACACGTAGCCCCATTTATACATTTATAACACATTTGTGAAGCCAGTGTATGTGTCCTGCCCTGACCACTTCTCTATGCTCCAAATTTGTATTTCTGCCTGCTTTCTTATCACCTCCAACTGGATGAATGATAGACATTTCCAGCTTAACATGTTCAAAACAAATTTTTGTTTTCTATCCCCATCCTCTAATGTTCTTCCATTATTCTTTTCCACCTCAGTAAATGATTCTTCTATTCCCCTAAACTTTGCCCACAGAGCTAAGTCATCCTGACATGTCTCTTTTCCTTATTCCTTTCTTATATCTATTCCATTGCTGTAGTAGTTTCATATTGCTGCTGTATCAAATTACCACAACTTAGTGGCTGAAAAGGACACACATTTATTTATCTCACTGTTCTAGTCCACCATGTGTCTCACTGGGCTAAAATTAAGCTGTCAGCGGGGTGGCATTCCTTTCTGGAGGTACTGGGAAGAATAAACTGCTTCCAAGTTTATTCAAGTTGTTGGTCAAATTCACTTGCATGCAGTCCTAGCATTGAGGTTTCCATTCCTCTGCTGGCTGGTGGCCGAGAGCCATTCTCTGCTTCTAGAGCCCACCTGTATTCCGTGGCTCGTGACTCCCTTTCTTCATCTTCAGAGCCAGCAGCAGTGGCTTTGAATCTCTCTCACCTGTTCTCTGCCTCATCTCTTGCCTCCTCTATTTTATCTCTCTGGCTCTAGCTGGAGAAAATTCCAACCTGGATCCAGGATAATCTCCATATTTTTAGGTCAACTCATGTGTAACTTTAAGTTTATCTTTAAAGGCCCTTGGTGGAATTTCGATGACTGTTTCAATAACCAGAGCACAGGCATCTTGGGGGGAGAGGGACACCTTTAGAATTCTCCCTTTTACAGCTCCCATGTCCTGTTTTCTCCATTTCAGGACACTTTTGCTTTTCTCCCTTCATCACTGTAACCATATTCCCAACCACCATTACTTTTTTCTGGATTATTACCATATCCTCCGCACTGGTCACCCTACATGATTTCTATGAATCATGGCTTATCAGATCCAAACAGGACTCTTTCTTCATAACTTGTATTATTCCAGGTGGTTTCACATTAACTTAATATAGTAAGTCGATCTTTTTAAAAACAATGCCTGGGGAACTCTACTCAATACTCTGTAACAGCCTATATGGGAAAAGAATCTAAAAAATGAGTGGATATATGTATATGTATAACTGATTCACTTTGCTGTACACCTGAAACTAACACAACATTGTAAATCGACTATACACCAATAAAAATTAAAGCAAAACAAAAAAGTAAAACAATGCCTGTCACATCATGTCACTTAGATCCCTCCAATGGCCCCCTTTAGCATACGATCCAAACCTTAAAATGCTCTATAAGGCCCTGTTTACTCCTGTGAAGTCTTTGTCACTTCACTAGACTACTTTCTTATCCCTGCAAGAAGCCATCTTTGTCATGTATGGTGGGTGTGAATTGTCTGTGATTCTCTGTTAGAATGTGAGAACCTGATCTGTTTCCTTAGAGCCAAATCTTCAGCTCCTACAGCACACTGACATTGGGATCGTTCCACACGTTTGTTTCCCTGTAGAATTTAGGTTGCTTTCTTTCATTCCATAGAATGTGAGGCTGTCACAGTGCTGGGTGCCCTCTCCTCTTCCTGATGAGGAGTTCCCCTTAGACACTGTATGTGTTAGACAAGTCCTTGACCCCCTAGAACTTGTAGCTTTACTCTCGTTGAATTCCTATGAGCTTTTCTTGAACCAGGCTTTACAAATTGTATTCTAATTTTGTAAATAAAGGAACTTCATTGAAGAGAAGCTGAGTAAGTTCCCCAAGGAAAGCTGCTTCTGTGGCTAGAATTCCAAGCAGTTGTTTCTATTGGCAGATTCCTTTCTGAATCATACCAACGTTGTAATTTATCCCAACTTTTTTGAAGCCCAGCTAAATAAATTAATTATTCAATATTTTTTCTAAAACTGAATATTTTCTTCATGTGAATGTTTAATGTCTTCTCTTTGACATTTTTCTTACTCTTAAACATGAAATTCTATGGAAGATGCCAGAAAACTACTGACAGGGTGAAGCCACACAAAATAACACTTTTCCAGAACCAGAAGGTTAGAAAGCGGAGATCATCTGCTGAGTGGTTTGGGATTGGCACCTAAGACTTGTCATTCCTTTACCACTTGGTACCCAGGCCTGACTGTGTCTCCCATATTTCCTGTTACACATTTCCTAGTTCCTGGGGTAGCCAGTGTGCAAGCAAGTCTCCAAACTCTAAAACCAAAGGCTGACAAAAAAGCTCATGAAAATCTCTTCATTTCTCCACTGATATACGTGGGATTAGAAATGCATCATTTAATTTCCCAATCAATGTGATAAAAGCAAAGTGACTTTCTGAGATCTTGGGACACGAGTTTTTAATTGGAGTCTGGGTCATGTTACTGCCCTGGACACATCTGGAGAAGGTGAGCCCCAGGGTTTCTAGGAGAGAGGGGAAGAGCTAAGATTTGGAAAGCTTGGAGAACAGGGGTCAGGAGAGTAAGGCTGCATACAGAAGAGGGGAGGGAACTTGCAAAAACTGGGGTTAACATGCTGCAAGGGGGGAGACTCAAGGCTCGAGAGACAGACTTGTGCTCAGGCTCATGCTTTGCAACATACCAGATTGGTGCCGTCATGACCCCGGTCCCTCCCATTCCTGAATCTCTCTCATCTTTAAAAGAGGAAAACAGCGCTTTGTCTGCAGTGGTGAAAGTTGTTCTTGATAGAGGTAAAGAACTTTGCACAATGTCTAGGTCATGGTTACCGTCCAACTCACGGTAACAAGGAGAGTGTTTGTAAATTTCCCAGGCCAACTGGATGGCTATAAAGACATGGGGGCACAAGTGGCCTCAGCTGAATTCTGCATAAATGAAATATTGCCTTTATTTCAAAATCTGACCCCACTTAGACCACATTCCAGCAATTGACACTTCAGTGGTAAAGGGAGAACCAGCCTATGAATACGAATGCTCACCAAACATGCAGAAGGAAATACCTGTGTTCTTGTTTCCACCCTCTTATGTGTGACAGTAAAGTAACGTAAAACTTTGGAGTTTCAGAATGTGCCTTAATACTATACATTTATCAGTTACGAAGAAAAATACCACTCAATCTGTCAGGTCATAACTAGATGTTTACTATCTGCAAGTCACTGTAGGAATAAATAAACTGATATGTTTAAAAGAGATAAAATTGAGTTTCTAGAAGAAGGAGGAGCAGATTGCCGGATATTAGTATTTCAAAAATAAAGGTGAAGTGTAAGCAGTGTGAGGGTGGAGCCACATCGGTGTATTTTACCACCCTTCAGAATAGTGTCTGGAGCAAAACAGATGTTTAATAACTATTTGTTGAATGAATGAAAGAATGAATAAATGAATGAAAATCAAAACAAGAGCCTTCTCAAATTGGGAGATTTCTCAACTTTATTGAGCTATGTAATAGACTTCTCTACAATATTTGTCATCTGTCATAAACTCAACCTCCGTCCACACTGGCTTTTATTTTTGGGGAAAATAATCTTCCTGGGTTTTACATTTTACATTAAAATCATGTGATTATGTAAATCAACCATACTTCAATAAGAAAATAATAATAAAAGAAGAAAAAATAAAATCATGTGATTATGGAGTGGAATGCAGGACCTCTGTAATTAGCCATTAACCATGGATACCTTTGGGAATCCAGTCTATTTCAAAGCAGGTACTGGCAAGTAATCTTGGTTACTTAAGAACAGGCAATGTTTTTCAGGAGTCCTAAGGTAGCACATGAAGTCCTAACAGTAATACCAACACAGCGTAGCAAAGTTGAAAACCATCAGCTGCTGCAGCTGTGACATTTACAATTACAATGGGGATAACTAATTATGTTTGTTTCATGGTCTGGTTCATGTTAAATTTGTATTCTTTGAATCTATTTTAAAAAACTAGAATTGACAACTTTCATATTGCAAGAGTAGGTGGCCTCTTTTTTAATACACTAAATGCAGTTGAAAGTTGGCTTCCTAGATTTATGAATCTAGGGCATCTATCCTTATGGAAGCTGATGATATTTCATGTCGCATTTTGGAGGTAAAGGCATAGTCAACAGTTTGTTCGGTTCTTAAGATGCCCATTGTGAAATACCCTCTTTTCAATGCCTCTTTACAATGTAATAGGGTAGAGAATAACCCAAGAAGCAGCTATACTTTTAAATTACCAAATGATTAATTTGTGTTATATTTATCAAAATCTTTTCATAAATCATCTCATAACATTGTACTGGATTTATCCCCTCAATGATTTTAGGCTACCAGTGGCACAGGAGAATTCTAGAACAAGGATTGATTCATCTACCATTATGCATTAATATTATCAGCTTGGAAAATGAAAAGTAGTATTCTAGATCATTGATATTTTTGTGTGTGTTAACATTTAAAGAGAAAGTGAAACTATCTCTCACTTTCTGTCTTTTCCAAACTTGGCTATTGTCAGGTTATTCCATTAGTGTCCCCACTGTCTCAGTGTGTTACTCTTCCATCTGGACCAACACTGGATGAGATGCTCTAGTTTCCATGGCCAAAGGGCAGTACCCTTGTCTCTTGCTGCAACTGCCAAGAAAGTGTTTGAATAGTGCTATCTAATGTCATCGTGTTTATTATGCAGACTGACACATGTCCATGGGGAACTTGCCTGAAAAGAAATATTAGTTTGTGTTGCGTCTTAAATCTTCCCAGATGACAAAAATCATGGAGTTATTCTTGGTGCCAAAAATGAAAAAAAAAAAAAAAAAAAAAAGCTGTGCTATCTCTCTACTTATAATGTCCCAATTATGATAAAATTAGTATTGAAATGGTGGTGCAAGGTATTGTTAGGAGCCATTTGCAATGTTAAAAATTAAATTATTATGAGGGCATATTTTGCAATAATAAAATAGATAAAAAGCAATTCTATCATTAATTTCCATAAAAAGAGAAATTGAATCTCATAGTGCTTTACACCCCTTTGTTGTTAAGGGACTTAATTACCACACCCTTGGAGAAATATTCCTGTCTGCCTGAGCCTTGGGAACATAGGATAGTGAGGACGGGAGTCACTATTTACTACTTGGCAAAAACCTCTATAGAGGTGGGGGTGGGGAGAGATGAGAGTTGAAGGGAATCCAATGACTGTTTTGAAACATAGCACTATCCAAATACTTTCTTTAATGAGCAGTAGTACCTAAGTATATTTCAATATGTACCTGAGTATTTTTTGTAATTAGCTTGGTAATTTAACTTCCCAAATAAGAATTTTGATACAAATTCGCTTTCTGTTATTAAATTTATAATACCTTTCTGGTTTTAGTTATTAATATATAATTGAAAGAATATGAAGAAAATCAAAAGTGATAATTTATGTAAAATTATTATGTAAACTATAAGGCAGTAGGTATATTTATATGCTTATCATTATATATCTCATGTAGAAAAGTATGAGTTATTAAAATCTTAATGAGTTGTGAGAAGTGAACAATTAAATATCAACAATTAAATCTATTAAAATAATTTTAATAAATCCACAATGACTAAGGATTTTTAAACAGACTCTGTTAGAATTTAGAAATCTAAATTTTATTTTTAATGACCTGAATTAGATCTGTTCCAGTTATTTATGGCTTATTATGATACCTCTTTCAGGGCAGTTTTGTGTAGAAGAAAATAAAATATATACAACGTACCATTTTCCACAGTATTGGAAGAAAGAGTCTGTACAAAAAGTAGAGGAGTAGAATCTGATCATTTTAATTAGGTCACAAACAGAAAAAATGTGAAAATTGTACTATGGAAAGAAGAAACAAAATATGTGTGATATTAGTGTTCCTATAGTTCTCAAAGCATGTGTTGCTCAGCATTACATATATTTGAAATGTATGTATGCATACTCTTGTTCACACATATCACTGCAAATACATATTCACATATTCTTTATTCTTTCATTTCAAAGATAAGATATTCTAACATATTTCTTTATCCATTTATAGTATTACTAAAGGAGTGTATCATTCATAAAAAATGTTCTTGCTGCTTTACACAAGCCAAATTACAGTATTTGTTAAATTTAGAATTCTTTACATTCTTTTCATTTAATTCAGCCATTTATCTGTGAGCTTTCAATCTCACCAGTAGACAGGCACTCCTGGAAGCCTTCACAATGTTGTTTCTATTGCGTTTCTATCACCAAAACTCTGATTACCTTCAACTTCTGGGCTGCTGCTGAGGAGCTAATTGCTGGCATTTCTTTCCAGATCAACCTTTCATTACCAACATCATTGTCTGTAAATGTGCTGCCCAATCATTTTGAAATATAATTTCCTGTGCTAGTCTTCATTTTAGAAGATATACACATATATTGGTTTAATTGTGACATATTTTTTCAACTTTGAAAAATAAAACATACCATGTATTGTACTTAATATACCTGTAGAAAATATTTGGCACAGATTATACATAGATATGTGTATGTGTCTATATATATACATATATACATATATATGTATATATATAGACACACATACATATTATACATAGATTTTGTATAGCTTTTTAGGGTGCTCCAAATATTGCTTAGAATTTGAGTGTCAGCAAATGCTTTTCACACATTGATACAAAAAAACATGTGTCCACATATTGATATTTTCATGTCGCTATGTAATCAATCCTCTAAGTAGATAAATACCTCAGTGACTGCCTTGGTCATCCAACAGTGTCAGATTAGGAAACATAGGTGACTGATAGAGAAGTGGAAGTCTGAGTCACATATTTTAATCATGAGTCATTTACCCTCAGATTCATATTTATATCCCTGTGTCAGTATTGGATAACGAACATTTATGGTCCCAATATTTGGAATTTCCTGAAAGTAGGAAGGAAGTAGTAAGTTGATGCATTTTTGAGCCACTTCTAACTTTGGAATCCTCAGCACTTAACTCAAGTATCCATTCAATTGCAAGAGAATGCCATCAGCATGTCAGAAGAAACTCTGAGGTTCCTTTGAGACTCCCATGCATATATAAATAAGACTCTTAGGAGACTGGGTAGTCATATCCACGTGCCATTTCTCATCAAAACAATAAACCTCGTGGCTTTATGAACCTCAACAGAAAGGCTAAATTATATTTCATTAAACCCTTTTCCATTGCTCTGATTCATCACTGAATTGTACTCCCAGGCATAATTCTCACATTTGATCCACACCGACCTCATAGGTAAGTAGGGCTTCCAACCTTTTTGGGTTTTAGGAACTAGCAAAAATAAAACAAAAAGGAAAAAGTCCTTTGACAGCCATGGATATCATGCTTGGGGGAAAAACACTGTATCTGGTAAAAACTGTTGTTAGCAAGTTCAAGATTTCATTCATGATTGGGGATAATGAAAACAAATTGCAAAAATGTCATTAAATAAGTACTCAGATATGTTGATACCTACAAAAAAGTTCTAGAAGACACAAGTTTCCAAAAAAAAATCTGTTAGAAATAAAATACCTGTTTGAGATAAAACTTGCCATGATAAGTAACTTTTCTCCTTTAACACTGTTTCTTTCAGTTTTCCAGGGAATATACCTGTGGTTTCATGATCTACTAAAGCAGATTTCCCCACACATTTTAGTTGTTATTACAGGCACTATACTTACTTTTGATATTTATAAGCCAGTCCTTAGTGAATATTAACTTTAATAAATATTAACATTTTTACACTTGCCTTTATTGATCAAATGTTTCGGTTAAGTCCTGTACTTCTCATAAATTTTCATGGTGAGTGAAGATATGTTTTTTTCAGCTCTTGGTCTACAATCCATATATGAAAAGGCTATAAGTAATAGACACTTCTCTCTCCTCTTTAAACCATCCCCTAGGAGACTAATAAAGGAGAAATTGAAATGTGTTTCCTTTCACTTAAAGAAGTACAGCTAAGTCATTCAAATGTAAGAGGATAAGAGATATTTAAATTTCTGTATACAATATTGATCTTAATGACCTTTGAAATGGTCCGCAAAACCCTAGTTGGTGAAGGATTACTTAGTAGGTAGACTGGATTGGGGGTAGCTCCCTCAGGAATGTGGCTGATTCTTAGGGGGCTCGAATTCCTCCTCATCAGAACCTTCTTCCTTGGTAGGGGGTAGGGAGATGGATAATTCAATTCTTCATTGCTGTGCAAACCCCATAAGAACATGATGCTGTGGTGGTTTTGGGGCATGACTCTAGGAGACAAACTTAAACCCTTGCAAATAATGATAGGTATCCTTGTGGTAAATAACACCAGTTCTGAAGTCAAACTGCTCAAGTTTATACACAGGTTTCATTGCTTAAAAATCTGTATGATTTGGAGCAATTTCTTTTAATCTTTCTGAATCTCTTTTCTCATCGATAAAATGAGATTTAACTTGTTCCATTTAAATGTGTGCAGAAACAATGGTAAAATTCCACTCTGTGCTTAAATGGCTTTTTTATTACAACAAAAAAGACAACTCTTCCTTATCCCATGAAGATATGGACTGAGGCAGTTCCAGGGCTGTGGGAAGCGAGCCCTCCTTGTTGTCCAGTGGTGAGTTACCTACCCAATAAAATGCCAGCTTTTCTCATCTTCATTATTTTTTTAAATATGCCCCAGTCCAGAGTGCTCGACTGTGAATTAAGGGAAGCACAGCATTGTGGAGGCCAAATTGTGAATTTAGAGCAAGAACCAGGGAACATAGCACAAATCTGCAGAGCTAAGTGAACTGTAATTTTCAATCCAGTCCATTGGATGACCTGAGAAGTTTTGAAAATGCCAGGGAATCATTTCATTCTAGATGAGCTACAGTTATAAAGAGAGCAACCTCAGTATTTAGGAGCTTTAAAGAGCTGTAAGCTAAGCCTGTAGGCATCCTAACAAACACTTATTCAAATATACAATATCAATTCTAGAACCAACTTAAACTGTATCATACAAAGGCCTCCATGTTTTGGATACCTGTGCTTGGGCAACATTCAGAAATAAAGGTGCATTCAAAGCGTCTTGTAGAAAATTCTTCAAAATTCTCGAAAGAGAATTTAACATTTTAACAAATGATAAGGTACTGATCCTGTAGTGATTCACACGTGTTTAAGATACAGAGTTACAATATCTGCAAAGTCCTTTTATTAAAGATCAGTTTGGGGCTTCCCTGGTGGCACAGTGGTTGAGAGTCCGCCTGCCGATGCAGGGGACATGGGTTCGTGCCCTGGTCCAGGAGGATCGCACATGCCATGGAGCGGCTGGGCCCGTGAGCCATGGCTGCTGGGCCTGCACGTCTGGAGCCTGTGCTCCACAGCAGGAGAGGCCACAGCAGTGAGAAGCCCGTGTACCGCAAAAAAAAAAAAAAAAAAAAAAAAAAGGTTAGTTTGGACTTGTGTAGGCTAGCTCCCTACCCTGCTCCACACACATCGAAGCCCACCGTAGGACAAAGAATGAACTTAGAGATTGTTCTCAGGCATCCAAGAAGAAATGGGACAAATACACTATAGTTCAGATTATAGTGAAAGATTGCTGAGGAAATATTTAAATATTGCTCTCATTAAAAAAAAAAAAAACTGCGGAGAAGCAAATAAAAAGCACAAAAAGGACACTAGAGTCCTAGAGTTAAAGGAACACCAACCATATTGAGCCTGTTCATCCATGTGTAATCCGCATCTCCATGACAGAAGTCCCAGTAGCCACTGTCCTCTGTATCTTAACTTCCCACACAGTTAAATCTTAAAAGTGAGAGGACAGAATGTTCCAGGCTAAATGTAAGAAATCGTGCTAATACCCAAGGAGGATGAATATCTTCTACAGGGAATAATTATACCAAAATACTTAGAGTTATGACTTGATGTATTAAAATGTATGTTTTCAACAATTTCCTCACTTTTTTTAAAACACATTCTTCTGATTTCTTTGAACTCTAGTCTTTTTTTGCAAAGAACTATTTTTAAAGTATTCCCTTTGGCTTGTGTCTTAGCCAGGCACATTGTGGGAAGAACTTAAAATGCTTAGTCATGTGCGTTTTCTTATTGGTATTCCTGAGGTGCATCGGCCTAGGGCTGTGACATCATACCTAACTCTGGCCAAAGGGACAGGACCCACTGTGTTTTGAGAGAGCATTATTCATGATCACCACTTTACAGAAATGTTAAAGAATATCACATAAAGACATGAGCTAATTATGCAAAAAATCAAAACAAAAGCTACTTTTAATACTGGGAGATGAAGACCTATTAATCTTTAGTAGTCAGGGAAATTGAGTTTATTTCTTAGGAGATAGTGCCTCAGATATATGCTTGAGATATGAAAAAGGGTAAAATAAACTAGACATTTTCCATCTAAGTTCTGCCGTAAGGAAATTTAAAATGTTGCATCATTCTGCCAAGGAGTGTGTTTGTGTGTGTGTGTGTGTGTGTGTGTGTGTGTGTGTATGCGCAGGCTTGTGTGACAGACAGAGAGAGAGAGAACTTTAAAAATGAGGAATTCTGCTTTTGTTATTACTAGTATTTGGAAAGCATGTATACTCACTGTAAAACTGTTGCATTGTGGCATTTTAGGAGTCGTCTATAGAGCAGATGTGTTTCTACCTCTAATTAATTAATGCATGAAAAAAATTGTGTTCTAAATTCATTCTCTTGCAGTCTTTGCAAGCATGTATTCAGTAACTGGAGATTCCTGTCTTCAGGCTTTGTTTATGCCTAAAATATAAATGTATATGAATTTCATGGATTGACAGTGTACAACATTAGGGGTGCCAGGGGTTTGCTGAACTATAACCGGATGGATGGTCAGTACACATTCTATGTGAGAAACCAAGAGTGCTTTGAATACAGTGAACTTAATTTCATACCAGAGGAGAGCCCTGAAATCCTTTTGTCTTATTCCATCATTGTATGAGCTTTAATTTTAGGCAATGAGTGAAGGAAGGCAAGTGTCTTGCTCAGTGTAAAAGGTCACAAATAGGAGGTTTTTACCCCAGTAGGCAAATGAGAACCAAAGTATGTTTTATTAATGGGATTTAGTATAAAGATCCTACACTCCTAGTTAGAGGGTTCAAATTTACACCGATTCACAAATATGAGCTGGTGTGTGAAGGTATGTATTTCCAGCCTCTGAGTAAGGAGGGTCCTACTTCTGAGTGTGTCCCATACCAGGTCACCAGGGTTTAGCTGCAGCGGGCACCATGGGAGTTTCGCTTTTATTTGAGTCGTTGTCACTACCAGCGCCCTGGGCAAAAGGCCAGCGTTGTTTGTTTGACTTCCTTCCTCTTCCTTTCCTCCCCTTCTCTCCTCTCCCACGTCCTGCCATCCATTCTGGCCATGGACAGCAGAGATAACTGCAGACTACAAATGAAAAGCTGAACTGGCTCTAAAAATATGATTCCTTGCAACTGTTTAATTGCAAAAGAATCTTTGTGCTAGAGCTTCACCATGCCCCTCAGAAGAGGCCTACCCAGTAATTTGGCTGTCAGTCATTTGTAATTTTATACCTTAGAGTCTGGAGGGATAATAAATAGAATAGAGTTTTCTATTGGAATGCTGATTGTTAGAAAATGAAAAGCCAAAATTTCCAGAAGAGTCTTTAAAACGTCTCTTCAAGAGATCTGGTTTTATCAAAATAAATAAATAAACTATTCATATTAAACTTATTTAAAATCACTACGAAGTCTGTCACTTATTTATGTTAAAGCATTCCTGCATTATTGCTACTTGTTCTTCTACCCTGCTGTCAGTATTAGTAGACAAAAATAGCCAGGATGTTAAAATGCAGTTTCTTTCTTTTTATTTGGTCTGAGCAATTTGGTTATTTGCCCAAAAGAACCCCAACATAATGAATTATTTTTAAATGGATGATAGTACACCAAATAGTGAGTCCTTCATTCTTTGGTTCTACTTTTATTTTGTAAGACTTAAAAATCCTTTATTTTCTTTTAAAATAACATTGGTAAGGATATTGCTGGAAAACTCTAAGGTTAAAATGGTATTTAAAAAAATCGAGCACGTTAGAAGATAAATAATATTCCTGTTTTCATGCATGCCTATTATAATGTCCAAATATCTGGGATTGAAGATAACTTAGGGTTTTATTTTTTAAGTATAACATACATACAAAAAAGAGCATATGCCATCAGGTATAGCTTGCTCAAGGTGATGTGTATAACACTCGACCACAGTATTGAGTTTGGTTATTGGCTTATTTTCTTTGCTAAATAGCATTTCATTGTGCACATATAGCATACTGTATCCATTCTTATAACTGGGCATTTCAGTAGTGTCCAGTGGGGGCTGATATTAATATTGCTGATATGAGCATCCTAGGTGATGTCTTCTGATGCACTTAAGAACCTTTCTGTTGAGTGTATACCTGAGAGAATTTCTGGGACACAGAATATGCATAAAAGAGCTTTAAAAGAGATAGAGAGACATCAAATGTCTGTTTTATATTCCCATTTTATATTCCCACTCACAGTCTATGAAAGTTCTGTTAACACCCAATATTTGCCAAAATTTGGCATTTGCTCTCCTCTCTCTTTTTTATTTTAACTCTTCTGATGGGTATGTATTGACATCCCATGAAAGTTTAAATTTCATATCCCTTGTGAGTAATGAAATTGTTCATCTTTTCATTTGTTTATTGGCTATGTGGATATCCTGTTTTATAAAGTGCTTGTCCAAGTATTTTGAAATATGTGTGTATACATATATATATACACACACACACACACACACACACACACATACACTTGTATATACATACACACACATGCACACATACACATAATACAGTATTTTCTTCCATTACTGCTCTTTCATTTTTTCAGTGGAGTCTTTGATAAACTGATTTCTCCAATTAATATGGCCCAGCTTATACCTTTTTTATTATTTTTATGGTTAGCAATTTTTGTGTCCTGTGTAAGAAAGCCTTGGCTACTGTAAGGTCATACGTGTATTCTATATTTCATTTTCAAAGCTTTATTGCTTAATCTTTCATATCTAGATCGGCACTTTTCATGGAATTGATTTTTGCATACTTTTGAGATGGGAATCAAGGTGCATTTTTTCACCATATAGATATCCAGATGAAAGCACTATCTTTTCCACTGCATGGCAGTGTCATGAGCCTCATAAATTAGGAATATGTGTGGCTTGGTGTCCAGATTCTCTCTTGTTCCACTGTTCTGTCTCTCCTTATGTGGACACCACATGGCATTAATTGCCACAGCTTTGTAATGTGCCTTCTTATCTGTTAGGTTCAGCCTTCCGGATTTGTTTCTTTTCTTTAAGACTACTTGCTCTTCTTGGCAACTTGCATTTTCATGTACATTTTAGAATCCACTATGCATTACCTCAGCCTCTCCCTGAAAGGAGAGGCTGAAAAAAATAGGCTGATGTTTGTATTGGAATTGTGTTAAATCTATCAGTTAACCCAAGGAGATTGAAATCTTTACAGTATTGAATCTGTCAATCCATAAACATGGTATTTCCCTCCAATGATTTGGGTCTGCTTTAATTTCAACAGTGTTGTTACCACACTCAGGTTAGGCAGCTTGCTGTTCAAAAGCCAATAATAGAGGGGCAAGTGTCAGTAGAAAGGAAAGATGCTGTATTCAGAAAAGCTGGCAATCTGGGGAGAAGGTGGACTCATGTCCAGAAACCAACTCTGAAGATTGTGCTCAGCCATGACAATTTTTAAAGGGAAAAAGGGGAAACAATTTCAGTTAATCATTAAGGTAGGAGGTCGGATTCTTCATCATCTTTCCATTGCATGCAGATCTGCTGACTTCTCCTGATCTTCCTTTGGATGCTTTCTTGCCTGCATGGTCTGCCTGCAGATTTACTAAGGGGAAGCTGGGAGTGTAGAGTCAGACATTCTTTAACTACTTAATTCTTCATTCACTCCTCTAATCCAGGAAAGGAATCAACAGGTTAGGCAAGGCATTGTGTACATTCAGTAAAGCAAGAATCAGGAGCTAGCCTAGTGATCTCATCTTTATGATGAAGGTCTGAGGAAAACAGGGATGAACAAACAGAAAAGGGGCAGAGGAGCTGCTTACATTGTATAGTGTTTAGTGTGGAGGTCTTATACCACTTTCACAGATATGTTCCTAGTCATTGGATGTTTTTCTATGATATTTATATATATGATTATTGTTTTAATTTCTTTATTGCTAATGTACATAAACAAAATTGATTTTTTTACATTTCCTTTTTGTATTTACTCTATTGCCTAAGACCTCCAGTATAGTGTTAAGAAGTATGGTGATAGCAGTGAATGTCATTTCATTCATATTTAAGGAGGTGTTTTCAGTATTTAACTCTGATTGTAAATTTTTCATTATCAAATGGAGGGGACTCCTCTCCATGCCTAGTTTTCAAAGATAGTTTTTTTTAATTACAGATGACTGTTAAATTTTGTGAAAAACAAGTATTTATGCTTTTTTAGGATATAGTTTTAAACCATTATTATGAATATTCCACAATGTTCGGCTCATTCTGCTTCTTTCCGGGAAACACTAAGATCAACCAAGAATAAAAAAAATTAGAAATACGATTCCACTTACAATAATGCTAGGAACAGAATCAGCCACAAACTCATATAAAGAAGGTATGCAGAGTTTAGAAACTGCTTTTCAGATTTCATTCGGTATGGAAATTTCATTTCAAAAGAAGGAAGGAGGGAACGATGGATGGAAGGAAGGAAGCAGGGTCAAGACTCAGCATTCTTCATTGGAACATGGAGCCCTGAAGACGTGGGGGAACATGGGAGTGACAAAAGGCCCCAAGGAGGACAAGCTTCAACAAGAGAGAATAATCTTGAGGGGGTGTTACAAGAACTGCATTTTTAGTTTTCACTTCCTTTATACTCAGCACCCCTCTCTTCCTCAATCTGTTTTTAAGCAAAAGTCAGGCCAAGATAAGGTCACCATAATTCAAAAATAAGTAATAAACTGAAGAGTTTAAATAAAGACAGTGGGTTAACACTATCAAAAAAAGTAACAGATCAGAAAGAGAAGTAAGTAACACAATAATATACAAAAGGCAGAGAAAGTATAACTCCAGAAAATAAAATTACCCCCAGGAAACCTAAGAGAAAGTTAGCCATATTCTTTTTTATAGCCTGAAGACATTTAAAATCATGGGGGAAAAATGAAATCAAAGAGATGATGATAAGACCAAAAAGACATGAAAGGAGTAACAGTGAGCTGGTGACGCTCATGGAAAGATAGGAAAAAATGAAGCCATTTCCTGAAATGAAACCACATTCAAAGCCTCAAGAATAGACAGTGCAGAAATAAAGAGGACTGGTGTGGGGAAATAAAACAAAAGAGAAAAAAACACATAAAAGCAACAAAGAAGAAGGCAATAGATATGGAAGAGAGAGAGCTGGGAACTAATGTATGAGTGGTCATTGTTCTCACCTGGGAAAATAATTTTCTTAAAAGAGAGACTATCAGCCTGAGACTATCAGCCTCAGCCAGTATTGTCTTCTTCAGTTTTCAATGTCAGAAGAGATCTGAATGACTTATTCACACACATTGTAGAACCTCTAAGTAGGGCCATGAGTTGCCCGACTTCAGGGGTATCTTCACAGAAATGGAGGTGAGCTGAACTCTGGAGGCACCAGGAACACCCTATTCTAGGTGAATAAAGCCCCCTGGCCTTATGGGACAGGGATATTTACCAATCTTGCAGATGACAGAAAATCTTATCAAATCTGCACTGGCAGGAAACACAGGCACCCATGAAGCATTCTTGCAAAACTGTCTTAGGGATGACATAGTCAATCAAGACCTATGATTGACTATGCATCATGGTGCATGATTTAGGTCTGGACATACAACTGTATTAAGGGAGAGTGGGATTGGTGTTGGTGTGTGGAATAAGAAATAACCTTTACTTTATAAAAGTATGTACTCTTTGAATTTTTAACAGTAAGCTTGTATTTTTTTAAAAAAATCAAAACTTAATTTTAAACGGTCACTGTTTCTACTGTATATAAAATAGATAACCAACAAGGACCTACTGCATAGCACAGGGAACTATACTCAATATTTTATAATAACCTATAAGGGAAAAGAATCTGAAAAAGAATATATATACATAAATAAATAAATAAATAAATAAATATAAATAAATATAAATAAATATATATATATATATATATATATATATATATATAACTGCATCACTTTGCTTTATACCTGAAACTAACACAACATTGTAAATCAACTGTACTTCAACCAAAAAATAAAAAAACATAAAACCACAAAAAATTTTTTTCAGTTGTAATAAACCATAAAAAAGTCACCCTGTTTGGTTCTTATTTGAGCTAATACTAAATACAGTCCTTTTCAAATGAGGACTAGTAGTAGTTCCTTTCAACATCATCAAGTATTATCCTGACAATTATAGTTGTATAAACTTTTAGAATTAAAGACAGTATTTCGTCAATAAGTTATCACCTTGTTAATACTCTCAGTTACCTAATGACATTGAGCTGTCATCTCTGTTTTAAATAACTTGCCCGAGTTTGTATAATTATAAAATGTGACCTGAGTCCCTTCGGTACACTGTTCAATAAAAAGTGTTTAAAATACATTGTTCAATTTGTGTGTTTGTAAGTCACGGCTAAAATGGGGAAAATAGGGTAAAAGATTCAAAGGAATGTTTGAGGTATTACAATAGCTGGGGGTGGATATCAGTATATAAAGTTTAGTCCCAAAGTCAGCATCTAGACAAGTTCTCTTTTCTGTGAGTCTTTTGGGTTGCTTAGACTTTGCCATATTTTTTATTTCTTTTGAATTACAATCTCATTTCAAAAAATGAAAAATTTTTGAATAAACTTGTGTTGGTTGCAGTGCCCATCTTTGAAATATAACTAGACTGGCTTTGAATGTGAACTCTAAACAATCTTGAATCTATCTCCTGCCTTTGAATTCACCACGGAAACAAAGTGTAGATTCAGTTTGAGAATAATTTTATGATTCTGTGGGGATTTTTTTTTTTTTTTTTTTTTTTAATGCTGAGATGCAGATAGGGATCCAGATACAAATTCAGGGCAAAGCAATGGAAGATTAGAAAACTAGAATTTGCTAGGCAGGCTAGTGGGAGGGTCCTTTTGTGATGAAATGTTGCATAAATAATGCCGATGGGGGTCTAAATTCACTGTTGCCATGGAGACCTTTGTGCCTGGCTGAACTCAATTCTTTTCTCTTTTAAGACTGCAACCACTAGGCTTGTGGTATCTCTGATGCTTCTTGCTTTGCTTTCTCTTAAACCGTTTGCAAGTGAAAGCAGAAATTAAACTCTGATAATTTGACGTCCTGACTTTTTTGAGGCTGTTTTTCCATGCCGTTCGTGATTTTTGAGCTCCTCTGGGGTTCCTTGTAGCCGTGGTGCGGGACGGGAGGAGAGGAGGGGGATCGCCTGGAACCGCCTGCCTCGTTGCTTGGGAAGGAGGGAAAAGTAAGCCCGCATCTTTGTGGCTAGTGGACTTGTTTGCCTAGACTACGGTTTTGAAGTATTTAAGGACCATTTATTTCCAAAGGTAACATAGAAAAAGTGAAAAGTAAATGTATTTGTTTTTTGAATGCTTTCATTGTGAATGTTGTTTTTGTGATGGTTTTAACTAAAGTTTTAAAACTGCAGGTTGAGAGTTCTGTGTAGAAAACATGGACAGAATTTATTTCTGGCTTCACAGTTGTCAGTGTGTTCAGTGTATTAATGTTGAAATTGTAAAAAAATTTAAATACCAAATTACCAAATACCAAATTAAACAGAAAGTAGTTGTAAGGATCGATGTGCCATTTCCCTTTCAACTAACCATTGTAACTGTTTAATAATTGCTTTTACTAAAACTTGGTGTGTCATAGATACATACTTCAGATTTTATGAAAGTTACGGTTGTCCGTGTAACAAGCCATGTATAATTAAGTGCGTATTATCTAGTAATTAAAAGCTAATTTGGTCTTTCCCCCCCCCTTTGGTACAGAATTAAATGAATAACCTCACCCAGAAAGAAATTATTCACAGAGAGTAAAGGCATAAAAATCACCCAAACACTGACACTACGTAAGGTAACTAAAAATTCAGTATACTGGGCAGCTAACTTGTTGCATTGCATACCCTTTCTTATAGAGGTAATTTGATCCCTTATAGGGATAATTTAGTTCTCAATGATGAGCTTATATTGGAACTAGAATACAATAATTACATGTTTTGATCATTCTAAATGGTGCAGGTGTAAATGGGATGCAGTCATCCCATAATTATAGAAAACCTTTACCACAGAAATGTTTCCAGATTGCTTTTATTCAGATAACTCATTGAGAGAATCATTGACCAAATTTACAATGACTTCATAGATTTTACCTGTGTTGCTGCCAGAGTTAAAATATTTGTGATACTCAAGGGATTAAAGACACAATTTCAGAATGCTGGCAATTTAACAATATGACCATCTGTGGGTGTTGTATATCAGACTGTATATTTGTAGGAGAGGTGTACATTGTAGAATTGTGAGTATAGTAAAATGGAATGCCTCGTAAAGTCTTTAGGTTTTTATCTTTAGAGTGTTTCCAAATGGATGATAATAGCAACAGAGGATGACTCTCAGCTTATGACAATCACCAATTAACAATTCTACATGATTAGTATTATTTGAAATTTGAATGACTTTGTAACTTAAATACTAAGTACAAATAATGACCATGTTGACATAAAGAAATGATTTATTTTTATCAGATACATATTGTTACATGTTTTAGTATTTTAATTGCCTAGCATGGATAAATTTTATTTTAAAGAAGCTAACAAAGGAAGGCTTGCATATACTCTGGGGGTACCTCTTAATAAATATTTCATTTAATTACAGTTAAAAGTATATGTTAATCATATTAAGGCTAAGAAATCTTTTCATTTTTAAGGAATGGAAGTAAACCTCAACGGTATAGATTGAGGATAGTGTCTTAAGAAAACTTTGACCTTTGAAAGATTTTCCATATATTGACTTATTTAATAATGCTGCCTATATATAAAGGTAAATGACTGTTAAGCTTCACTTCAGGAATATAGTGCCTAGGTACTCACTTTGGGTAACATCAGTCTAATGGGTACAAATGACGTTAAATCTTTAAACCATAGGGCACAGTATATGCATTTTATCCAAATAGTTTTTAAAAAAACAAAAAGTTAAGTGACATGAAGAGATGCTATTACCCCACATTGCCAAGTATAAATATTTTTATGGGAAGGACATTTAAACTATTTTTAGGTAACTTCTCTTTAAAATCCAGGTATTTATATCATGTGGATATATCTGAAAACACACTAAATAGGTCCTTTAGGTGACATTCTGAAACATAAGCAGAGAGTCAAACAAAATATGATTTAAAAAAATATGCATTCTGATGATTTCCAAATGCCAAATGGCAGAATCCTTTCTGGGCTATTTCACTCTTAAGTTTTATGCACACAATTAAGAAAAATATTTTCACATTTACCCAGGCGATTCTAGATTTGGTCCAACTCAGCTGATTATATTGTCAACTTGCAGAATTACAGTGAATAAATCTGACCAACAGTTCCTGTTGGAATGGTTTTGGAACAAAGTTTTGTGTTTGTGTTTCTACAAGTAGCTCATTAACATGTGAATTCTGAATTAGAGTTCTGTTTTATAGCTCTTTTATAATTCTTGTATTTCACAATACCTTCTATTCACTAAATCTTTGTTGAGTCCCTTTTAGGTGCTAAACATTGCATCAGATGCCAGGTACAAAAATGGAAAGGGGTATTTTCGAGGTTCCAAGAACTGAAAAATCTGGTGGGGATGCAGATGTGAGAACTAGTAACTGTCATGCAGTAGACTCATTGCTCTCATGGAGGTTTGGCCAAGGAGACCATGAAGCAGCACTCAGGTTTATACAGCACGTTAAAATATGTTTATTTGATCCTCCCAACCTGAGGTGAAAAAAGGTTAAGTGACTTGTAGAAGATGACTGTAAATGAATGACTATAAAGATTATTTCTGTATGGCAGAGATATCCTATGAAAATGTAAATCCTATCATGTTACTACTCTATGTAGAGTAGAAGTCAAAGGCCACACAATGGTGGGCAAGCCCCTCCGTGGTCTGCTGCCTGCCGCCCCTGTGTCCCCTGCATCTCCTCGGAGTCTTGCCTCCTCGTACAAAACTCCTTGCTTCTCCTGGAGGGTGCCCCCAGCACAGGGCCTTTGCATTTGACCTTTACCTCTGCTTAAAACCCGACAACAGCCTCCCTCCACCCCAAATCCAGCCCAGGTAGACACGTTGCCTCACTCCATCAGCTCTTTCAGATCTTTGCTCATCTACCACCTTGTCAGTGAGTTCATTCTTGATAACTACTTAAATTCCCTCCCCATCTTTTCCTGAATTGGTATTCTCCATCGCCTTTACCAAAGATGGTGCTCTGTGTAATCCACCTATCCGTTTTGTCCAATGTTCATTTTCTCCACTAGATTGTACACCCCACAAGGACAGGGATTTTTTTTTTTTTTTTTTTTTTTTTTTTTTTTGCGGTATGCGGGCCTCTCACTGTTGTGGCCTCTCCCGTTGCGGAGCACAGGCTCCGGATGCGCAGGCCCAGCGGCCATGGCTCACGGGCCCAGCCGCTCCGCGGCATATGGGATCCTCCCAGACCGGGGCACGAACCCGTATCCCCTGCATCGGCAGGCGGACTCCCAACCACTGCGCCACCAGGGAGGCCCGGACAGGGATTTTTGTCTGATTTTTTTCATTGATGCTTTCCTAGCACCTAGACCCATGCCTGACTTTTTTTACTGAATGAACAAATGAAGATCTGAGTGTAGTTGCCTCTTTGTATTGGTGGGTCCTGCATCCACAGTTCAAACAACTGCAGATTGAAATATTTGGGAAAAAATAATTCCAGAAAGTTCCAAAAAGCAAAACCAATTTGCTGTGCCCTGGCAACTATTTACAAAGAATTTACATTGTATTCACAACTATTTATTGTTACATAGCATTTACATTGTATTAGGTATTATAAGTTATCTAGAGATGGTTGAATGTGTGTAGGAGGATATACACAGGTTATATGGGACTACTACACCATTTTATATAAGGAACTTGAACCTCTGTGGATTTTGATATCCACTGGGTGTTCCAGAACCAATTCCTCAAGGATACTGAGGGATGACTCCAAATATATAGCGTTCTACGTTATTGTTGTTTCAGATTTTTAAAAATAAAGTAGAGGATGTTGAAAGTTATCACTTGCAACCTATTATTGTAGCTTAAATGTGAAAGCAGTCAAATACAAGAAGCAGATTCATAATTGCTTGTGCATGAACATCCCTAGTCAAGTCTCCTATGTTATTACAGAATAGGAGCTGGGAATTTCCCTTCCGTGGCATGGTTTGTGACATCAGATGGACTCTTAGTGAAAAAACCCAGCTTCTTCTCCCCTTGTCCCACCCTCCAGCTGTGAAAACTTGACCAGTGCCTTCAGTTAGTTTCTATAGCCTTAGGTTGCTTCTCAGCATAAAAGGTGTGGTTTTCACTGTAATAGTCCAGCTCTCCCTAAGGTTCTGTGATTTATCTGTATGGTCTCCAAAGTATTTTTTATAAGAAACACACAAAGAAGTATGTACAATCTCTAAAATGTTAAATCATGTATTTCTTGATGTTTCTAATGTCCATTAACATGAGAAAAAGAGTCAACGGCCTGAATTATTTATGTGG
The DNA here is from genome assembly GCF_964165515.1 of Mesoplodon bidens. Lineage (NCBI taxonomy): Eukaryota > Metazoa > Chordata > Mammalia > Artiodactyla > Ziphiidae > Mesoplodon > Mesoplodon bidens. Next base: position 10,570,464 of record NC_138160.1, on the reverse strand, counting down.
CCATGTGCAGTCAGCAGCTTGGTTAAATAAAATGCTACTCAAAAAGCAAAATACATTCTTGGGATCTTAAGAATTACCAGTCAATATTAATCGTGTCCATAGTGATATCTTGTATCATTTGGCCATGTCTCATGCTGGCTCACCTAGAAAACATAATAACATTGGGTATATTTTGTTATTTGTGGATCAGATCACCTGCCTCTGTCTCATCAAGTTCACTGTACATTTGACAAGTTTAATTAAACTCAGTACTTGTGGTTTTAAAAATAAACTCTGCAAGCTCTAGGAATTTAATAAACACTACAGTGTGGCTAATTTCATAGTGACCTTCTGTAGCATCTCAATATTTTTCAAAGATGTGAAGGTTACTTCCTCTAGGAATAAAGCTGTTGAGTTTGTCTGTGGATTCCAGTGGTACTAGCTCACTTTTGAAGAAGAAAAACTAATTTTCTGTGACGGTCAACTGTCTGTTTCAGTATGAGGCAGATAGGTTATTGAACCTTTCTGTATGCCGTAAGCCTCAGCTATTTGCACCTAGAGTGTAATGTTTGTATGCATGTCCCTCCAACGAGAGGAACTTGGAATGTGATTATTCATTGCATGGCCTCCTCATTGGTCACATGGCCCCTCTTCATGAATTTCAGCTGCTTCAGTTCATTTCAAGCCCTCATGCTCTTCTGAACCAATTTCTGATCATTTTCATCAGCATTAATAGAGTTTCTGCAGGAGATACTCTATTTGACATGGAAATATGAAAGGCAATTAAATTTAGGTGCCATGTTTGGGGATTAACTGCACCTACATTGTCACAGAGAACTTCTGCCAAAAATAAAAACCCATCAATGCAGAGGTGAAGATGAAAAGACTTAATGAGGGACACTTGGAGTGGGCTGTCGCCTGTGTCTATGAAATCACAGGCCCCTGGGTTGCTGGGCCGTTTGGCCTTGCTGCTCCCCAGCTGTTTGCAGCCCAGAGAGCTGTGCTGGAGGCAGTCCTGCCTTCTACCTGATAATCCTTTGCAGACTCTATTGTATTTGGCAAACAGAGTACACAGATATTTGTCAAATGTTGTACATTTCCTCTTTAGGGACTTATTTATTTTCTAGGTATATGGATTTAAACAGGAACTTAGCATTTCTTCATTTAAAAAATGATTAACTTGACCCTTCCTTTTATTATTGCTCTGAAATTATAAGTGATGCACTTACTGAGCTCATCCAGTGCTCCTGATTATGTGTTTACTTACCGTATCTCATTAAATCCTCACAAAGGCCTTATATGTGTTAGATATTATCCCTGTGTTATGGATGAGAAACAGTAAGCTGAGTAATTATTTTGTCCTGTGGTATGTCCAAGATCACGGAGATAAATTAATGTAAGATTTAAACTCCGTGTCTGCTTAACTCTGCAACTCACTCTTGTTCAGCCTTCCATCCAATGGCACTGCTCACTTAACTGTCTCACTTAGATTTTGGAAAACCTTTGTTGAGTTTTGCCTTTTCACTGATATCCAGTCCCCACCCATCCCCCCCATTTCATGTCACTCCCTCTGGTTTTTTGTTGTTTTTTTTGTGTTTTTCTTTTTGTTTTTTTTTTTTTACTAGTCACCTCCAGCCCAGGGGCTCCAGTCCGCTCTGCCTTTTACTGTAAATGGTTTTACCCACTAATCAGCATGTTCTTATTTGGAATCCTGCGGGGCCCAGAACTCAGGGATGGGTAATGGTGTGCTCCGGAAAGCCCTCCTGTATCAGAATCAGCAACTGTTATAAATGCAGCTTCCTGACTCAGCGTCTCAAAGGCTGGGCTTGGACATCTCCATTTTTAATAGTTTTCCCTAGAAAACTGCTAGATCCATGACTACTTGAGAACCGCCTCTCTGATTCTACAGATGGAGAAGTTGGCTGTACAGGAGGTGGAGGGTCAGGTCCAAGGGCAATCTGACAGTTCTCTGCGGAGAATAGGGTAGAGACTGGAACAGTCCTATCTGCCACCTTGGAGACTCATGCAGGTGACAGGTTCAAGGTGATAAGAGATTGGAGGGGTCACCGGCAGGTGATTAGTCTCAATCTTGTATTTTTCCAGGCCCTCCCTCTGCCGTGCTGTATTTGTGCATGCACACATAGACACAGAGAGGGAGGCAGTCAGAGGGGAGGGCAAGTTCTGTTTGCCTGGATACCAGCTGGGCCACTCAGTGCTAAGAGGGTGGATGCTGTACACGTGGGTCCAGGCCTGATCTTAGGAGGTTGTCCCCATTTCTCAGTCCACTTCATTTTCACTCCATTTAATAAGTCTATGGATCTCAGTATTTCCAAAGCATCTCACAAGGATGTTTAAATGAAATGGCATACATCATGTGGTTGTTGTTACAGCCCTGTTTACTGAGCTTCTACTACTTGCCGTTCCCTCTTCTAAAAGTTAGGAATAAAGAGCTGCCAAGCCACTGCCATCGTGGAGCTGTCATCCTAGTAGGGGCCGGAAGATAAATCAATGACTGCTGTTACTATCACTCCTCCTTTCCAAAGCACCATGATCTAGGAGTAGAGTGTGTTATGGTGACACAGAGGCTATGCCCCTCCTCATGAGACCCAGCAAGTTTGTCATTGTCAGTGTCCTGTAAGACCTTACTCTTAACTTCCATTTTTAAGAGGAAGCCAGGGCAACTTTTTGTACCGTCCTTGTTTGTAGGTAACATTGATGTTTTGTGGAAACTTCAAGAATGTGTGTTTTCCTTGGAGACAAAATTTGTACTGTATTTAACCAGGTATGAAGTAGTTTTTCATGGTAGCTTTTCACCCTTATCTGGGGTGTAGTAGGACAAAACATGGGCCTGGAGGTCAGAGGCTTAGTTTCTTGTCTGTTTGTTTAATTTTTTTTCAGAGGCTTAGTTTTATATGCAAGCCTCGGTACACTCCAATTGTAGGATTTTAAGAAAATGTGGACATACTTTGTACACAACTTTTTCTCCGTAGGAACAGTGACATTCTTCTTATCATGCTCAGGTGCAAAGTGATGGCATTTATAAAGTGTAGGGTAACTTCCTTTTCCTTCTGCACAGGAACATTTTACTGGATCAAGGTTCCCCTACTGTAATCTTGATTTATTTTGTGGCAGTGTATTATTCATCTTAGAACAATGTGTATGTTCACAACTTTTGAAGATAGCATTCTAAAGAGGTCTAAAGTTAGAAGGTGACTCTGCTCACTGAGGCATGAGTTGAAAGATGCCAAAAGATGTAGTTAAGTGACTATCTCCCTCCAATCCCTTCTATTTCTTTTCTTTCTTTGTTGCTGTTTTTGGCTTTTGGTTTGTTTGTTTACTTCCTTATTGGGGTAATATATTTGGAGTAAGAGCAATAGAGTGGGATCAGGTCTAACTCTGGTGTGAACCTTATTTCATTTCATTTCTTCTCCCTGGTATGTCCCCAAAGGGCTCTGAGGATCTCAATCTAGTCACTAAATCCCTCTGTACCTCAGATTTTGTACGTGAAAAATTAAAAGCTTCAATTTTGGGCTTCCCTGGTGGTGCAGTGGTTGGGGGTCCGCCTGCCAATGCAGGGGACGTGGGTTAATGCCCCGGTCCGGGAGGATCCCACGTGCCGCGAAGCAGCTGGGCCCGTGGGCCATGGCCGCTGGGCTTGCGCATCAGGAGCCTGTGCTCTGTGGCGGGAGAGGACACGGCAGTGAGAGCCCTGTGTACCGCAAAAAAAAAAAAAAAAAAAAAGCTTCAATTTTGTGATCCCTTCCAAATGAACAGGATTTTATTATCTCTCGTACAGGGGCCTCCCTGTGCTGAGCTGTCACCGTTTAGCTGTAGAACAGAGCAGGTTGGCTGAGGCTGGTACCATACTCAGGTTCGCCTGCTCACTACTCTAAAGCCAGTACTCGAGAGGCAAGTGTTGGTTGGAAAGGAAAGGTTGCTTTATTCAGGAGGCCAGCAACCTGGGAGAAGGTGGATTCGCGTCCAAAAACCTATTCCAAAGATTCTCCTCGGTCATGAAGGTTCTTAAAAGGAAAAAGGAGAAGCTAGTCACAGTTAATCATTTGGGGAGAGGTTCAGAGTCCTCTTCATTTTTCACTGTGTGTAGACCTGCTGACCCTATGTAATCTTTCTTTAGATACCATCTTGTTCACACAGTTTGTTCATGGGATTATTGAAGGGGAAGCTGGGGGAAAGATCTAGTCATCTGTTAATTACTTAGTCTTCATTTCTACTTCTTTAATCTAAGGAAAGAATCAACAGGTTAGACAAGGTATTTTGTGATCAAAAGATTTGAAAGGTGTGCTTGGGCTGGAGGTCAGTTAAGCATGGGGCATGGGGGCACCTGGTGTAAAGGTTAGTTAAAGTTTAGCTTTGCTAACCTGACAAGACAAAGGGCCTCCTGCAAAGAGCTGCTTTCTGCAAAGAGCTGCTTACAAGGTCAAGTCTTACCTGGGTCCCTGGCCCAACCTGTGTGTGTCTCTCATCCAGGGGTCTCCAGCCTTTGTCACGTTCACTCCTTGATTAGTAAAAGTCTTTTGAGCAAGAACATCCATTATGTGCTTATATATTTATACATGATATATATATACTACTGTATCAAAACTTGCATGTTAGAAAATATAAAAATCTCATTTAAAAAATAAGAAGAACAATAGTTTAAAATATAGCAAGCCTTTGCTTCCCCAACTCCCATGGGTTGTCTGGTGCATCCCACTTTAGACACAGTTGCTGCCACATCTGAGCTGAACAGCTCAGCAGTGTTGGGAAATTAACAATCAAATTCAAATTCAAAACCTGAGATAGGAGAAATAGGTATACTTGTAAAGCTCAGCCGTTTGTCCCTTTAAGACCCTCTGCCTTGACTATAACTAAATTTGATGAAGAAGATCATATAGTTGTGAATGATCATTCATCGTTTGCAAATGAGTGCATAATAACCAACAGGCATTCTGCAGGTGGGGGGCCAGTAAGGCAGTGTGGACATCACAGTGTACTCCATCTAGGGACTAGAAAGCAATCCAAGGCTTATGCTGTGCTTTGTATGTTGATGCCATGTATTAAGAATGTTTTTATATATCCCTTTGGATACACCATTTAGTAGATTGTTAAGAACTTGAAATAGAGCCTGCATTAGAGAAGCATTGAGCTATGTGTGTTCTATTCAAAACTATAATCAAAGAATGGAGCTAATGTCTTCAAAGCAAGCTTATAAAATTGGTAGATTATACAAGGCTAAGAAAATATGCATACATTTGATGCAAATATGCATGAATTAGATTTCAAGAAGAACCTAAAATGCTGAAAAAATTTGAGATAAAAACAAGAAGTTGAAAATTTGTGATATATGTCCAGCCTTGTCTGTAGGTTCAAAGGTATCAACTGCAGATGTACATCCTGTATGGAAACCTAACTTGGCAGCAGTTTAGGGAAAAAAGTACTAGAGGTTTAGTTGAATTCAAATTTCGTATAAGGCAACTATTTGACAAGGTGAAGAAAACTAATGCAATCTTAGGTTACATCAACAGAAGTTCAATTTCAATGCTACAAGACAAGTGATGCTTAAGTACTTGGCACTTTTCAGACTATATATGGAATACTGTGTGAAATGTTGGGTATTAAGAATTAAGGGTGGGGGGGAATCTACAAACTAGAGAGACAATACAGAAGTGGGTAGAGCATGATGAGACCTCTAAACACGATGTCGAGACTTCTGAACTGCCCCTTTGTAAATCACAGAAGAGAAGGTGAGTTTTCAAATATTGGTTGGTCTATCATATCAATGCAAAAGTCAGTATGATGCTTTGGTGAATCAGAAGACAGGACTAGAACAGAAGTCAGAATCAGAATCAATTACTAGATTTTTACTAAAAGGCGTATTATGGTTTTGACAACCGGAGCTGTCCTTCCGTGGAATGGCATGCATCTAAGTTGGAGCTTCTGTCCATGGTAGCTTTTCAGCCAGCGACTGTTTGAGGGGCTGACTCATCAAGAAGGATGGATGATGAGGTAGATGACCCTCTAGGTCCCATCCACTTGTGAAGAAATCCTGTGAGATGTTTAAGACATTATATGTAGGTTGATTAGAACTAGATGTAGGCTGAGTGCATCTAGATTTTGACAAAAATCTAGAAAACCCATAATGATATTTGCAGCACCCATTTTTCTACATGCTAAGGTGTTTGGAGGTAGGAGGAAGGATATGAATTTTTTTTTTTTTTTTTTTCTTTTTGCGGTATGCGGGCCTCTCACTGCTGTGGCCTCTCCCGTTGCGGAGCACAGGCTCCGGACGCGCAGGCCCAGCGGCCATGGCTCACGGGCCCAGCCGCTCCGCGGCATATGGGATCCTCCCAGACCGGGGCACGAACCCGTATCCCCTGCATCGGCAGGCGGACTCTCAACCACTGCGCCACCAGGGAGGCCCAAGGATATGAATTTTGAAAACACTGCCCAAGTGATTCATGTACACCCACTGTTTTTAAGACAGAATAAAAATAGGGAAGTTATACTTTTCACATAATTATTTATTCATTCTAGACATAAAACTCTATGAAAATACCTTAAACTATATATTAAGTGTCTGTTCCCTTAGCTTAGCAACCAGTTAACTTTGGGTAATCTATTGCACTATTGCCTCATCTATAAAACAGAAATAATAATTATTATAATAGTGATATTATTACTATTATTATTATAATTATTGTTATTATTTCCTGAATCCCTAAAGGATATTCACTCCACTATGGGAAGAGGAGGAGCACATTGTTTTATTAGGGAAAACAATGGCAATGGCCTAAATTAATTAAAATAGGAGGGTTCTTCATGCTGAGTTTAGTAGGATATGGTTTAAGTCATTTTGCTTAAAAATGTATAAGTTTTACAATATTTATAGATAGGCACATCTTGTTGCCTAATTTATGACTAGACTTTTGCTTTTCCCACTTGAATAGCAAGAGGAAATGGTTTGGGAGAAAATTGGCCTAATATGTGCAAAACAGCTGCTGGAATCACGAGCAGCTTGCTGCCCAGCTCTGTGGCCGGGGAGGCTGATGTTGATCAGCTCTACCCTCTCTAGCAGGTAAAAACTGCAGTTGATGGAAATTACAGTCCCTAGTTTCAGGGGACACGAGGATAATTTGGCTGTTCCTAAAAAGGCATAAACAAAATATTGGCTAAGCGCAGACAGATGTTAAGGTTATACTCTGTACATGGATTCATGTACTTGAATTCCCTTTATTAGCATGGAGCTTATGTTGTAAGATCTTGCAGCTCATTATAACTAAGTTGTTATGGGCTGCTAATTTGCTAGAAGCTGCTGTATCATGAGCCAGCCCAACTACCTTGATGGGTCTTCTGGTAGTTAATATGGACTAAATGTGAATCTTTTCTTTTTTCCCCTGTGGTCTCTCGTACTGAGATTAGCTTGTCTACAGTGTGCCCAATTCAGTGTACCAGGAGCATCTGGTACACCCTTCTTTATGACTGAAAATAAGCCTGCAAACTTGATAATGCACATCCATTAAGACACTTCCCCAAATTGGGGAGATGTGGAAGGATGATGACTAGGGAAGGGATTTATTGGTCACAGTTCATTTTGCTTCCCAACGGTGGTACAGTCATCAACACTGCATTCCTACAAGTTCTTGTTTGAATTTCAGGATGCAAATATGGATATATTCCTTGATGTATTCCACTTAATTCATTTCCAATAGAGAAATTTTGAAAAGGAAAAAAAATAAAAGGAAAAGAAACTAAAACTTTCATAGCTTGAAGATAGGTTTAAATTCAGCCTTTGGAAGTTGATTAGAGAAAGGATCACAGTGAGATGTAGCTACCCAAGCCATGAAGCTACTGTAGCAAAGAGGGTATTTTTTAAATCATCTGTGTAGTATGATAAGGAACGAAAAGTAGACTCAACTCCTGTTATTCTGTTTGTATTTAAACAAGTTAGTATAAGAATGTTCATGTTTTGAATGTATTACTACCTAAACAATGGGGAAATATATTTCACAGATGAAACAAAAAAGTTGATATGCATATTACATACCTGGTCAAGAATAGGAAAGACCGCTGGGCTGGCTGTCACTGTGTTATTGTCTCTGTGACACCACTAACTGGGTAATCTTGAATTATTCACTTAACCTCTCTGATGGCCAGTTCCTTCCTCTTTACACAAATGGATTGTATTTCATATCCTAAATCATTCACTGGGTCATTTGAAGACAAAATAATTAGAGTAACAGTACAGCTGTTGTTATACAAAGAGTAAAACCATTATACTATTATATCAGGGTGCAATTACATATAATAATAACTCCCTCTTACCTGATGTCAGCCCTGTGCTAACCTCGGGTCCCTCAATCAATAGCATATGTAACAGTAGCAATTAAAAACCACTCTGGAGGCAACGAAGAACAGGAGTTCTGAAGGATACACACAAAAGTCACCAGAAAGAAATGTCAATAATATAAATGTAGCGGAAGAGAAATGAGACCATTTCTTTGGTTGTAAGAGCCAATAGCTGTCTGTATCCACAACCCCAGAGGACTTGACTGTGTCCAGCTAATTATGAAAAAAAAATCTACAGTTGACAGGGACATTTCAGGACAGGCAAACTAACATCCTTGCAGTGCAATATCCTTATAGTGTAGTACAGGACCTATGTTAACACTACTGACCTTCAGATGTTAAAAAAAAAAAAAAAAGTTAAATTTTGTTAGGTATTTTCTTAACAAGGAAACCGATGAGCTCAATAAAATTTCAAAGGGCTCTTTCCTTGGAGTATGGAAATAGATGAGATATGGTGCATCACAGTCAATGAATAACGAAAATCAGGATTATTATTAAATATAACCTTTTACTTCAGTCTAAACTTCCAAGCTAATTTGCCTAGTATTCAGTCTTGCTCCATATGCTTCAATCAAACTGAACTCCAATTACTCCCTGGAACACATAAGCGCACATTCAGTATTTGCCTACTTCTGTGCCTTGATTCATGCTGTTCCATCTGTAATGCTTTTCCGCTACCCTTTCATGTGGTCAAAGGGTAACCTCTCCCCGTCCATCTCAGATGCCACCTGCTGCGTGTGCCATTGTCCCTGATTTCTTCATTCTCCCCACCCCCTTCCATCTTCCCCAACTGGATGTTGTCTTTGAAATTCATTTAAATCTCTCATCACAATTTATTATTTTACTTTGTACTCTAGCTGATGATGTACTTTCAAAGAATTGAAAAAGATTTCAATAATTTTGCTAGACATAAATCAACAGGATCTGTATTAGAAAGGAGCACAATGAAACATTTAAGTCACGAAGCTACTTTAGTATTAAGAGCGTATTTTTCTTTTTTTCTGTTTTTTTTTTTTTTTTTTTTTTTTTTTGCGGTACGCGGGCCTCTCACTGTTGTGGCCTCTCCCGTTGCGGAGCACAGGCTCCGGACGCGCAGGCTCAGCAGCCATGGCTCACGGGCCTAGCCGCTCCGTGGCATGTGGGATCTTCCCGGACCGGGGCACGAACCCATGTCCCCTGCATCAGCAGGTGGACTCTCAACCACTGCACCACCAGGGAAGCCCAAGAGCATATTTTTTTAAATCAACTGTGTAGAATGATAAGGTATGAAAAATAAAATCAGACTCTGTTGTTACATCTGTATTAAACAAGTTAATATAAGCGTGTCCTTGTTTTTAACATTGTAATTAACACCATCTTGAATGATGCCTGCCTGCATTGGTGAGAGTGGTCTTCTGTATTTAGTCTCCTGTTTCAAATGTCAAACTCTTCCAGAAACACTCTCAGAGATATACCAAGAAATAATGTTTTACCAGCTGTCTGGGCATCCCTTAGCCCTGTCAAGTTGACATATAAAATTAACCATCACAGGATCCGTACATGAACTATTTTGTACCCATGCCTTTCCTATTTGTGTGATTCAACACCTTGCAGAATTCTTTGCACATAAATATCTGTTGCCCTGCTTTTAGTTTATTCATTCATTCCATCAATGTTTATTTGGCATCTACTGTTGAGCTGGTACTAGAGATTTGAATGAAAAGATAGTATTGTTCTTGCCTTGGAATCAATCATAAGAATAATCACTCCAGAATAATTGGAACTTGTAGTTTGCTACCAGGCAAGTAAGTGTTGATGGCTCAGTCCCCTCCTTAGGTTGCTGTTAGTGAGAAGTGTTACTTTTGTATGCCATTTATGTGCCAGAGGAACCTGGTATTGTAGTACTGAAGAGAAATTAAGCAGCAAAATCACCAGATTACTGGAGACAAATTTTGATTTCTAGGGATCTAATGAGAGAACTCTAGGAATTTTGGATCCACTGAAAACACTGGACACATCTAGTTCTGAAATAATGACAGGTGCTCAGTAAACTTCAGAGAGCTACCAGTGAATTTCATTAGAGAATTTTGTGCTAAGAAGATGGTAAATCATGGGAAAATTGATTATTCTGCCACACAAATGATATAGCATAAAAGTAACTGACAATGTCAGTTTTACAGTTGAGATTTTTTTTTTTAAATATGGATTTCACAATCTCTCAAGAGAACTTTGGGGGCTAGGTCACTAGAAAGCAAGTACTTCCCGATGCTTTTCTCAAAATCAAAGATGTGTTTTTTCTTGCTCCGAAAATTATGACATACATTTCCTGGTGGCCAAAGGGAGAATATGTTTGAACACGGGAGTAACTGAGTTGTAATTACCACAAAAATTGTTTGATTGTAATTAAACAGTAGTGAAGTTTGGAAGAAAATGTGATGACAGGATTGTTTCAGTTAATTATTTTAGGTTATGTCTATAATTTCAAACTAATAACTATATTAACTTGCAAAAATCTGTCTTTGTGTAAACAAAAGAGAAAAATGCATAGGGACAACCAGTCAGACTTGTTTAACACATTCAAGTCCTCCAATTAATATATAGACTTAAGAGAGACATCATGACGCTTGTGGTCAGGAATATTTCCTTTAATGTTATAAAGCGCTCAGCCATTGGGGGATTAAATGTTAAGAACTATTAATTTTTATCTTTAGGAAATAAGGAGTCATTGAAAGGTTCTAGGTAGATGAATAATGGAATCACATTTGTTTATTTTTTTAAAGATGATTTTTGGCTGTATCATGGAGAAGAGATTGAAAGCAAGTCTGAACGAGAGGCAGACACTCTAATTAGGATAATGAGTTTAGGTTTCTGGTCGAGAGATACTGGTGGCCAGAATGAGAGAAGTGTCACTGGGAATAGTGGACAGATTAGAGAGTTATAACTCTTCTGTCAATTTCAGCTTGGGGTTTTCCTCTACAGAAGCAATTCTCTGGCACCTGCTGGGTGTCCTACAGTTCAACCCCATTCTGACACTACCTACCTGGAGATGGCAACATCAGATCCCATAAGCTAAAGGCTCAGTCTTACAAGATCCTCCCCTGCCAGCCACCACCCCGACATACACTTAAGATGCCAATGGAAAGTCAAAGTTGGCACTTGTTCCTCTAACCAACTGACAACCTCCTTTGCAGGTTCAGTTAATTGACTAGAGTGGCTCACAGAACTCAGAGAAACATTTTACTTACTAGATTACTGTTTTTTTATAAAAGGATGTAATTCAGAAACAGACAGATGGATGAGAGGCATAGGGCAGGGAATGGGGAAAGGGCCCAGAAATCTCTCAGAGCAGGCCACTCTCTGCAAATCACCACGTGTTCACCAACCCAGAGGATCTCTGAACCACATCCTTTTGGATTTTTATGGAAGCCTCATTACATTGGCATGGTTGATTAAACCATTGGCCATTGGCACTTGAACTCAATCTCCAGCTCCCTCCCCCTTCCTGGAGGTCCAGGGGCTGGGACTGAAAGTTTCAACCATTTAATTACCTGTTGCTTCTCCTGGCAACCAGCCCCCATCCTTAAGTGTGGTCCAAATGTAACCTCATTAACATAACAAGACACCATTGTCACACTCTTCTCACTTGGGAAATTCCAAGGGTTTCTGTGATAGAAATGGGGATGAAGACCAAAGGTATACTTCTTATTATAAATCACAATATCACAGTGGTACTTAATGATTTGTTATGTATATTTGGAGAGGACAAAGTCCAGAATGATACACAAATTTGGGGATTAGGCAACTTGGGTAAATGAAGGTGCCATTTACTGAAACAGGAAAACAAAGGAGGGACAGCAGGTTTACAGGCTGGCTGTGATTTCAGTTTTGGACAGAACCTCTGGGTTTTCCAGAATAGATGTCAGTGGACAGTTGGATATACACCATTACTGGTTATTGAAGCTATGGAAATGGATGAGATTATTCAGAGGAAGTTTACGAAAATAGAAATTTAAAAGAATTCCAGGGAGAATGGTTGCTTAAGAGAGAGACATCCACTGAGAATCAGGGCAGCCAGAGAAGTGGGAAGGAAAGCAGGGGAGGGGTGTATGAAGTGTTTGCTCCAGGAAGGAAGGAGAGGCCAACAAAGTAAATGCTAACTGTAGGTCAAGTCAAATACTGATGTGGTTTAGTTATGAGAGCATATATAATTATTCCACTGGTATGAATATTTAGCTATTTAAATTTCAACCAAGGGCTTCCCTGGTGGCGCAGTGGTTGAGAGTCCGCCTGCCGATGCAGGGGACATGGGTTCGTGCCCTGGTCCGGGAAGATCCCACATGCCGTGGAGCAGCTGGTCCTGTGAGCCATGGCCACTGGGCCTGCGCGTCCGGAGCCTGTGCTCCGCAGCGGGAGAGGCCACAACAGTGAGAGGCCCGCGTACCGCAAAAAAAAACAAACAAACAAAAACAAAAACAAAAAAATTTCAACCAAGAGCAATGTGTGAGAAAAGATAAATATTGGCCTTTTGTCACTCAAACATTTCTGTTCTGAATAGAATTCTTTTTTTTTTAACATTTTTATTGGACTATAATTGCTTTACAATGGTGTGTTAGTTTCTGCTTTATAACAAAGTGAATCAGCTGTACATATACATATATCCACATATCTCCTCCCTCTTGCATCTCCCTCCCATCCTCCCTATCCCACCCCTCTAGGTGGTCACAGAGCACGGAGCTGATCTCCCTGTGCTATGAGGCTGCTTCCTACTAGCTATCTATTTTACATTTGATAGTATATACAAGTCCATGCGACTCTCTCACTTTGTCCCAGCTTACCCTTCCCCATCCCCCTGTCCTCAAGTCCATTCTCTACATCTGCATCTTTATTCCTGTCCTGCCCCTAAGTCCTTCAGAACCATATATTTTTTTTTAGATTCCATATATATGTGTTAGCATACGGTATTTGTTTTTCTCTTTCTGACTTACTTCACTCTGTATGACAGACTCTAGGTCCATCCACCTCACTACAAATAACTCAGTTTCGTTTCTTTTTATGGCAGAGTAATATTCCATTGTATATATGTACCACCTCTTCTGTATCCATTTGTCTGTCGATGGACACTTAGGTTGCTTCCATGTCCTGGCTATTGTAAATAGAGCTGCAGTGAACATTGTGGTACATGACTCTTTTTGAATTATGTTTTTCTCAGGGTATATGCCCAGTAGTGGGATTGCTGGGTCATATGGTAGTTCTATGTTTAGTTTTTTAAGGAACCCCCATACTGTTCTCCATAGTGGCTGTATCAATTTACATTCCCAACAACTGTGCAAGAGGGCGCCCTTTCCTCCACACCCTCTCCAGGATTTATTGTTTGTAGATTTTTTGATGATGGCCATTCTGACTGGTGTGAGGTGATACCTCATTGTAGTTTTGATTTGCATTTCTCTAATGATTAGTGATGTTGAGCATCCTTTCATGTGTTTGTTGGCCATCTGTATGTCTTCTTTGGAGAAATGTCTATTTGGGTCTTCTGCCCATTTTTGGATTGAGTTGTTTGTTTTTTTGATATTGAGCTGCATGAGCTGCTTGTATATTTTGGAGATTAATCCTTTGTCAGTTTCTTCATTTGCAAATATTTTCTCCCATTTTGATGGTTGTGTTTTCATCTTGTTTATGGTTTCCTTTGCTGTGCAAAAGCTTTTAAGTTTCATTACGTGCCATTTGTTTATTTTTGTTTTTTGAATAGAATTATTCTTACAGTTCTTATCCCATAATTCAAGTTAGTTATACAAAAGTCATATAATGAAAGAGAAAAAGAGAGAGAGAAATTCATGGAAAAAATTATAGAAATTTTGCATTGGAAGTGCCACAAAAGTAATTTAACTTCAACTTCTGCATTTTATCAGATGCATTAGTAAGTTTGCTCTATTCATACACACTATTGCACACTTTCTTATATTGACCCAATATAATATATTTGGGTCATACATTAAGTCATCCATCCATCATCCATCCATCCATCCATCCATCCATCCATTTACTGAATGCACTCTATGCTTGATGAGAAGAAGGTGATAATGCAAAGGCATGGTCCCTGCCAACAAAACATGTATGTTCTAAGAAAGAAGACAAGTATGTAGTTAAGTGAATTTGATACAGCATTGTTGGTGCTGTGAATGTCATGGTCATTTGTTGTCTTGTGTAAGGAGTGAGGGGCAGGTCATGAATGTACTTGTATAGAACAGATGGAATTAAATGAGTCAGTGCTGAGATTGGCACCATAAAATTGAAGGCAAAGGCATTTTCCCTAGACTTAGAATCAGGGAAAGAGTGGGGAAGAGGAAGTGGATATTCAGAGCAATGGGTACAGAGTGAGAATGTTCAGAGTTCATTTGAGGGACTGCAAGTCATGGATCTTGGCTGAGCCTAGGGTTCTAGTACTTCTTCTTTCACCCTTTAAATATTGGAAGGCTGGTTTCTCCATTACAGGCTAAATATAGACAAGGACATTGAAGTATAACTCCTCAGCATCCTCATTGCCTTCATGGGGTATATCTGAGTTTGGCAGTGGCCCTCTTAAAAGTCAAGGGCCTGTATTAGAAGAAAATATTTCAGTGGTGGTGTGAACTTAAATGGTACAGTGAGCATAATTCTTCCTATGATTGGACATAGTAATTCCAATATTTTATATCTAGAAAGGTAAGAAAAACTAAGATGAGTGAGCTGTAGTCATTCCTCATTAAGGGGAGTTGTGTTATTATGTTGGCTGTGTTGTTCCTAGTTCTATAGCTTCCATTAAAACGATGCGAATAAATACTCAAGAGCTTTGAGGCAGTGGGGTTCTGAACAGTTAGTGTGAGATCGACTTCTAGTCCTAGTCCCAGCTAATCTTTGGGGAAGCTAGTTAACATCATTAAATTTGCAATGTCTTAGAAAATAAAATGTCTCCCTTTGTGGGTCAATGTGAGTAATAAATAAGTTAATGCATGTAAAGCATTTAGCTGAGCATGATACACGATAAGTAAATACATAAAATATTGATTGTGATTATTGTGGGCTGTGTCGTAAATGAAAGTTATCCCCAAGTAGTTATGGGCATAAAAATCACTAGTAGAAACTTTTCAAGATGTATATTAGGGCCCCATTACCAAGAAAATTTTATTTTGTAGCTCTGAGTTACGTACCAGGTGTTAAAAAAAAGTTCCAGAGATTATCATGATGTAGGTAAGGGTCACCCTTATAGTAGCATCACTGAACCTAATGGATTCTTACATGATCTTAAATGCCCAAGAAATGTGGCCTTTATTTTGTGGAGCACTGCCATTTAGTGGAATTAAGTAAATTTTGATAAACAAGCTTTATTTGGATATCAACGCATTGGCTAGAACAAAGCAGATGGAATCTTACAGATTGAAGGAGTTGGTCAGAAAGAGGTATTTGTTATATTTTATTTTATTGAAACTGTTCTGGAAAGGTGCGTATGATTCCGCTTCGGAGCACTGATTCCTGTCATCCGCTGTCTTGCTAGGTGACCCAGGATGACAGCGTGATTGTTTAAAACATTAATCTGTCAGTTTTGGAAACTTTCACGGACAGCTCTTTGCCGTAGTTTTTGACTCATCGATGGGGTTTTCATAGCTTTACAGTTGACATTGATTTGTTCCATTCCATCTTGACATCTGGGCTTGTTCTTTCCAAACTTGTTGGATGCTTTGCTGTAAGCCTCCTATTATTACCCTGTCATCTGTGCCACCCTCCCTTCAGATTTGGCTTCAGAACATGTCTCCATGGGATGAAATTAACATTGCCCAGAATTTGTGGCTATGAAGTCAACTCGTTCATATGAAAGAAGAATTAAAAGTGATGTGAGAATAAAGGTCTCCCAGGATCACTTGATAATACAAATCCTTGATGGACGCAGAGATGAGGGAATCAGGGGGCAAAAACTCATCTACACAGTGGAAAACTAGTCTTTCATCTTTTCTGCAGAGATTCAAGCCAGAGGACAGAGAACAATTCCTAGACCCTGATTCTCTCCCAGGTACAGAAACATCTGAGGACAACATTTATATGATGATACTGACTATAATTCACTGTCTAATAAAATATTTCAAAACATTTGAACAGTCATTTTGCTCCACTATTGCAAGCAGAGTCACTAAGTCAGATTCCCTAAAATCATTGTATCTTAGAGCCTGAAAAGAACTATCAGTGATCTTCCATTTCTCTCCTTTGACATAGAATTGAAGTGATTATGTTGATATTGGTGCTTCTAAAAACTAGGTCTGACCTGCAGAAAAGATGGCAAGACATGGGGGGGGACTGAAATAGAGAGGGTGTAGTGAGTGTCTGGGCAAAATAGACAATGTGCTGAGTCTCCAGCAAGAGGCAGGGAGATATTAGGGCAGCCTTAGACGGGAGGATGGAAGAGGTCAGGGGAAAGCAGAGTTATCTGCTGGGTGAAGGGCTCATTGGGCAGGCCAAGGGACCATCGAATGAAGCCAGCAGCAGGCACAGAAATGGAATATAGAGAAAGGGCATCAGTCCCCAAGAAGGTTGATTCCTTAACAAGATGCTCCTATAAAGGCCCCAGGCCTAGAGCATGATTGCTATCTTTATTACCGACCCAGGGATTTATTCAAAATTAAAACTAGGTATGGACCAAATGGAAGAAATAGAGGACACAGTAGGAAAGGTGACTGAGTCTTTCAATTTTCCTCACAGGACTAGCACCTTGAACAAACCAGTACCTTCTGTGGCTCATTAATAGGTTTTCCTTCCTCATCTAACTTGATTCAGCATGAGGGGCAAGTTTTCCTGAGGGCTTATTGAGGAGAACCCTGGAGCCTCCACTGTGGATGTTGTACCTGTCAGAGCCCATGCCCCTTTCTGCCCTCCGCCCTCATGCCCACCACCATTCCGTTGGCAAACAAGAGGACTTTTCACAGGACCACCGCTCTGTGTCTGGGTGCCTGCTGGTCCTCAGTATTCTTTTCTCCTATTGGAGGGGAGGGTGACAAAGAAGCCTCGATGCCTGAGTGTGTATTGTCCACCCAAACAGTCTCAGGATGCTTCAGGTCCCCCTTCCCATATTGTCTGGCTGGCACAGTCAGTTTTCATCTTAAGTCCTTGGACTTCAGCATTCAGATCAGCACTGTGGGAAACACCTTTTATCTTAAACCATCCAACATCTCATCCATTGTCTCCCTTCTCCACTTTTGTCCAGTCTCCTTTACATCTTCTCATATGCGTAAAATCAGGACAAATATAGTTTTACTTAATGCTCTTTTCAGTCTAAATTTTTCCACTTTCTCAAACCTCAGACTGATGTTATGCCACAATAAATACAATATTTATTGAAGGAATTAATGAAACTATGTGTAAGTGTTTTCTGATTTCAGTTTACATACTGAACTAGCTAAGCCCACTCAAGGGACTTTACGTGGTTTTATCCATTTAAAAACGTTTAATGGGGCTTCCCTGGTGGTGCAGTGGTTAAGAATCCGCCTGCCAATGCAGTGGACATGAGTTCGTGCTCTGGTCTGGGAAGATCTCACATGGCACGGAACAACTAAGCCCGTGCGCCACAACTACTGAGCCTGTGCTCTAGAACCTGCGAGCCACAACTACTGAGCCTGTGTGCCACAACTACTAAAGCCCACGTGCCTAGATCCCATGCTCTACAACAAGAGAAGCCACTGCAGTGAGAAGCCCATGCACCACAACGAAGTGTATCCCCTGCTCGCCACAACTAAAAGAAAGCCCACATGCAGCAACGAAGACCCAACGCAACCAAAAATAAATAAACAAATAAATAAAAATAAAGTCAATTAGGTGATTATAATATGATCATCTCAATAGACGCAGAGAAAGCTTTCGACAAAATTCAACACCCATTTATGATAAAAACTCTGCAGAAAGTAGGCATAGAGGGAACTTTCCTCAACATAACAAAGGCCATATATGACAAACCCACAGCCAACATCATCCTCAATGGTGAAAAACTGAAACCATTTCCACTAAGATCAGGAACAAGACAAGGCTGCCCACTCTCACCACTCTTATTCAACCTAGTTTTGGAAGTTTTAGCCACAGCAATCAGAGAAGAAAAGGAAATAAAAGGAATCCAAATTGGAAAAGAAGAAGTAAAGCTGTCACTGTTTGCAGATGACATGATACTATACATAGATAATCCTAAAGATGCTACCAGAAAACTACTAGAGCTAATCAATGAATTTGGTAAAGTTGCAGGATACAAAATTAATGCACAGAAATCTCTGGCATTCCTATATACTAATGATGAAAAATCTGGAAGTGAAATCAAGGAAACACTCCCATTTACCACTGCAACAAAAAGAATAAAATATCTAGGAATAAACCTACCTAAGGAGACAAAAGACCTGTATGCAGAAAACTATAAGACACTGATGAAAGAAATTAAAGATGATACAAATAGATGGAGAGATGTACCATGTTCTTGGATTGGAAGAATCAACATTGTGAAAATGACTCTACTACCCAAAGCAATCTACAGATTCAATGCAATCCCTATCAAACTACCACTGGCATTTTTCACAGAACTAGAACAAAAAATTTCACAAGTTGTATGGAAACAAAAAAGACCCCGAATAGCCAAAGCAATCTTGAGAACGAAAAATGGAGCTGGAGGAATCAGGCTCCCTGACTTCAGACTATACTACAAAGCTACAGTAATCAAGACAGTATGGTACTGGCACAAAAACAGAAAGATAGATCAATGGAACAGGATAGAAAGCCCAGAGTTAAACCCACGGACATATGGTCACCTTATCTTTGATAAAGGAGGCAGGAATGTACAGTGGAGAAAGGACAGTCTCTTCAATAAGTGGTGCTGGGAAAACTGGATAGGGACATGTAAAAGTATGAGATTAGATCACTCCCTAACACCATACACAAAAATAAGCTCAAAATGGATTAAAGACCTAAATGTAAGGCCAGACACTATCAAACTCTTAGAGGAAAACATAGGCAGAACACTCTATGACATAAATCACAGCAAGATCCTTTTTGACCCACCTCCTAGAGAAATGGAAATAAAGACAAAAATAAACACATGGGACCTAATGAAACTTCAAAGCTTTTGCACAGCAAAGGAAACCATAAACAAGACCAAAAGACAACCCTCAGAATGGGAGAAAATATTTGTAAATGAAGCAACTGACAAAGGATTAATCTCCAAAATTTATAAGCAGCTCATGCAGCTCAATAACAAAAAAACAAACAACCCAATCCAAAAATGGGCAGAAGACCTAAATAGACATTTCTCCAAAGAAGATATACAGACTGCCAACAAACACATGAAAGGATGCTCAACATCTTTACTCATTAGAGAAATGCAAATCAAAACTACCATGAGATATCATCTCACACCAGTCAGAATGGCCATCATCAAAAAATCTAGAAACAATAAATGCTGGAGAGGGTGTGGAAAAAAGGGAACACTCTTGCACTGCTGGTGGGAATGTGAATTGGTACAGCCGCTATGGAGAACGGTATGGAGGTTCCTTAAAAAACTACAAGTAGAACTACCATATGACCCAGCAATCCCACTACTACGCATATACCCTGAGAAAACCATAATTCAAAAAGAGACATGTACCAAAATGTTCATAGCAGCCCTATTTACAATAGCCCGGAGATGGAAACAACCTAAGTGTCCATCATCGGATGAATGGATAAAGAAGATGTGGCACATATATACAATGGAATATTACTCAGCCATAAAAAGAAATGAAATTGAGCTATTTGTAATGAGGTGGATAGACCTAGAGTCTGTCATACAGAGTGAAGTAAGTCAGAAAGAGAAAGACAAATACTGTATGCTAACACATATATATGGAATTTAAGAAAAAAAAATGTCATGAAGAACATAGGGGTAAGACAGGAATAAAGACACAGACCTACTAGAGAATGGACTTGGGGATATGGGGAGGGGGAAGGGTAAGCTGTGACAAAGCGAAAGAGAGGCATGGACATATATACACTACCAAACGTAAGGTAGATAGCTAGTGGGAAGCAGCCGCAGAGCACAGGGAGATCAGCTCGGTGCTTTGTGACCGCCTGGAGGGGTGGGATAGGGAGGGTGGGAGGGAGACGCAAAAGGGAGGGGATATGGAAACATATGTATATGTATAACTGATTAAATTTGTTATAAAGCAAAAAATAAAAAAATAAAAATTAAAAAAACATTTAATGAACTCCATTTAATTAAGTCAAGTGAATTATTAATTTAGGCTCTATAGGAAAAAGTTATAAAACTATATGATAATTTTTCTTATAATAGTCATAATCTATGATGTGACTCAACAATGTGCTATTCTAGGAGTGAAAATCATTTAAATCTGGCTCTTAGTAAATTTTAATGAACTTTAGTATCATACATCTGCTATTTCTATAAATTTTTATGATCTCAAAAACAAGATAATTTCCACCTTTTGGGGAGGTTAAGGTCCTCTGACACTGCTTGCTTTTTTTAAAAACCTCCTTTACTGTAGGATGCCCTCTCTAATCCACCCACTTCTTTTTTTTTTTTTAATTGGGGCATAGTTGATTTACAATGTTGTATTAGTTTCAGGTGTACAACAAAGTGATTCAATTACATATATATACATACATACATACATATATATATATATATATATATATATATATTCTTTTTCAGATTCTTTTCCATTATAGGTTATTACAAGATATTGAATATAGTTCCTTGTGATATACAGTATAACCTTATTACATAGTAACGAGTATCTGCTAATCTCAAACTCCTAATTTATCCCTCCCACCACTTCCTCTTTGGTTACCATAAGTTTGATTTCTATGTCTGTGAGTCTGTTGCTGTTTTGTAAGTAAGTTCATTTGTGTCATTTTTTAGATGCCACATATAAGTGATAACATATAATATTTGTCTTTCTCTGTCTGACTTCCCTCTAGGTCCATCTATGTTTCTGCAAATGGTATTATATCATTCTTTTTTGTGGCTGAGTAGTATTAAATTGTATCACATCTTTATCCATTCATCTGTCAATGGACATTTATGTTGCTTCCATGTCTTGACTATTGTAAACAGTGCTGCTATGATTCACCCACTATTCTTAATTCCCATGAAATCCCATTCTCTAGACAGTTTCTAAGTCCACATTTTGGGGGTATTTCTTTTAACAATTTTATTTAGTATAATTGATATACAACCTCCACCCCTCACCCTGCCGCCTATATTTAATGTATAAAGTTTGATGAGTTTGGACATATACATACACCCAGGATACCATCACCACAGTCAAGGAAATAAATGTGTAAACACACCCATTCACCTCCAAAAGTTTCCTTGTGTCCCTTTCCTTTTTTTTGAGGGGGGTGCTATAGAAACACTAAAAATGAGATATACTCTCTTAACAAAATTTTAAGTTAACTATTTTAACACTGTTGTTAAATATAGGAGATCTCAAGACTTATTCATCTTGTATAACTGAAACTTTATACCCTTGAACAGCAACTCCCCATTCACCCCACTCCCTAGCCCCTGACAACCACCATTCTATTTTCTGCTTCTGTTGTAAGTTGGACTATTTTAGATACCTATGTAAGTGGAATCATAAAATTGTTGTCTTTCTGTAACTGACTTAATTCACTTAGCATGTCTTCCTGGTCCATCCATGTTGTTGCAAAGAGTACAATTTTCTTCTTTTCAAAGGCTGAATAATGTTGCATTATATGTATAGACCGCATTTTCCTTATCTATTTGTCTGTTGGACATTTAAGTTGTTTACATGTCTTGGCTGCTGTGAATAATGCTGCAGTGAACGTGGGGGTGCAGGTATCTCCTTTAGAACCTGATTTCACTTCTTTTGGATATATATACCCAGGAGTGGTATTGCCAGATCTTATGGTAGTTCTGTTCCTAATTTTATTTATTTATTTATTTATTTATTTATTTATTTATTGCTGTGTTGGGTCTTCGTTGCTGCACGTGGGCTTTCTCTAGTTGTGGCGAGCAGGGGGTACTCTGTTGCGGTGCACGGGCTTCTCATGGCAGTGTCTTCTCTTGTTGTGGAGCATGAGCTCTAGGTGCATGGGCCTCAGTAGTTGTGTCTCACGGGCTCTAGAGCGCAGGCTCAGTAGCTGTGGTGCAGGGGCTTAGTTGCTCTGCGGCAAGTGGGATCTTCCTGTACCAGGGCTCAAACCCATGTCCCCTGCATTGGAAGGCAGATTCTTAACAACTGTGCCACCAGGGAAGCCCCTGTTTCTAATATTTTAAGAAACCTCCATACTGTTTTACATAGTGCCTGAACCATTTTACATTTCCATCAACAGTGTACAATTTCTCCACATCCTCAATAATACTTGTTATTCTTTGTTCTTTTGATATATCCATCCTAACAGTTATTAGATGATATCATATTGTGGTTTTGATTTGTATTTCCTTGATGATTAGTGATGTTCAGTGCCTTTTTTATATACCCGTTGACCATTTGCATTGAATCTTCTTTGGAGAAATGTCTAGTCACATACTTAATGCATTTTTTAATTGGTTTGTTTTTGTTTTGTTTTTTTTACTATTGAGTTGTATGAATTCCTTATTTATTTTAGAAATTAACCCCTTTAAATATTTTCTTCCATTCCATAGTTGGCCTTTTCACTCTATTGGCTGTTTCCTTTGCTGACAGAAAAGGAAGCTTTTTAGTTTGATGTAGTCCTACTTGTCTATTTTTGCTTTTGTTTCCTGTGTTTTTGGTGTCATATCATGTTTTATATAGCCTGATTTATATCACCACTTCTCCACTGAAACTGCCCAGAAGCCATATCAGCAGTCTTGTGCCTTATGGCTATTCTTGTATTTATTTTGCTGACTTCTCTTGTTCCTTCTCCCTCCAAATCCAGATAACCTGCAAAGATCTTTCTTCACTCTTCTTCTCATCTCTCTTTATAGTTTCACCTTCACTGAATTAATTTAATAGCACATATTCACTTACAACCAGTATTATAAAGTTCACTAAATATATCTACATTTATTTTTCCCATTAATTTATTGGGTACCCACCAGGCCTTATTAGCAACATCCCTCTCTTGAATGTGCTCTCATCTTAAAGTCTCTAAGATACCCAAGAATTATTCAGTCCTGAGAGGTCTTTTCTCCCTCCAGATATCAAACTGAGTTAGAACTGGGGAAGGTCATCTTCCCACCCACATCACAGCTTAAGTATCTCCCAGTGGAAAAGAAGCTCATTCACTGTTGTAATGATGCCCTGGAGGATACTACAGATGCCTTTATGCCACAGGAGTGATCCAAGTTTGAGAACCTCAGTTGCAGCTCTGCTAGTTCCCAATTCTAAGGTCAGTTTTCAATTCCAAGCGTAAAACCATACTAGGACTAGCTTAGGCCCTGACAGTTCCCATCCCCAGCCATGTGCTGTGGCCAAAACAGCCCTTCCTATAAGTCTTAGGCCCTTGGGTTGGGGTAAGGTAGAAAATGGCTGTAAAATAAGCGACAATGCAATACGGCATTTTGGAACCCAATCTCTAGAGTTCATACAAATAAAAACTATTTAAATAATGAGTAAATATGAATGTTAATGAACTTCATAGTTTACACTGACATCACATCTCTCTACAGTAATGGACTGCTGTGGTCTCTGAAACAAAATAATTGACAGTATTGGGAATATTTAGTTCATTCAGTATTAATTCGTTCATTCAACATTTCCCTTCTCTATGTCCAGATCTCCTAAAACATCATCTTTGATCTCATTATCTTTCCTACTTTTTTTTTTTTTTTTTTTCCTTTCCTGCGGCATGCGGGCCCCTCACCGTTGTGGCCTCCCCCGTTGCGGAGCACAGGCTCCGGACGCGCAGGCTCAGCGGCCATGGCTCACGGGCCCAGCCACCCCGCGGCATGTGGGATCCTCCCGGACCGGGGCACGAACCCGCGTCCCCCGCATCGGCAGGCAGACTCCCAACCACTGCGCCACCAGGGAAGCCTTCTTTCCTACTTTTGAAGGAATAATTTCTTTCCTGACCAAGGCTAATCCTTTCATCCCATTACCTTAACATTTTTGTAAAGTAAGGAAAAAAACAGAACCTAAGAAATAGCAGGTTTATGATATTTATATAAGGCAATGCATGTAAAGCACTTAGTGTAGGTACATTTATTTAAAAGATATTTATTGAGCACCTACTATGTGCCAGGACTGTCCTAGATACCAGATACAGTGGCAACTCAGCAGGAAAAGTTTCCTCTTTATATGCTGTCCTAGTAGTTATGCACTCAATAGTAAGCGCTCAATAAATATTTTTTTTTTTTTTTTTTTTTTTTTTTTTTTTTTTGCGGTATGCGGGCCTCTCACCGTTGTGGCCTCTCCCGTTGCGGAGCACAGGCTCCGGACGCGCAGGCCCAGCGGCCATGGCTCACGGGCCCAGCCGCTCCGCGGCATATGGGATCCTCCCAGACCGGGGCACGAACCCGTATCCCCTGCATCGGCAGGCGGACTCTCAACCACTGCGCCACCAGGGAGGCCCTCAATAAATATTTTTGCCTTCAATTTTATTATTATGTTTTGTGTTATTTTATTAATAAAATATATGATTTTAGGTACAGAAAAGAAACCTCCTTGCTCCTGGAAGACCTTGACATTTGCTGTGTACTCCTTAGAGAAACACAGAGGGAAAATTCACTTAATTACTTGCTTGTTTCATATATGCAATGACAAAGTAAACATTTACTGAATGGACATTTTAAAAGGCAAAGCATTGATTCAGTTTCCTTAATAAAGAAAATTCCAATTCAATTAAAAAGTCATCATACAAACTAAAGATACAAGTAACCCAAAAGGAGCTTCTATTTTTAATACTGAAATAGTGAACAAAATTAAACGGGTAAAAACTTCAGTACTTAGCTCTTTAGTAGTACATTTAGTATTAATTTTTAAATACAGTGGAAAATAAGCATTTACAAATCAAGCATGGGGGAAAAATAGTTAATTCTTAATCTTTCACCTCTCAGCTAAAAAAGTAACAGTCACCCAGAAGTAATAGCTTCCCACCTGAAACAACAACAACAACAAAAAGAACACACCAGTTTTCAAAACACTATACTTTAGGCAATGAAGGACTTTAAAATTTTTATTGAAGTATAGTTGACATATATATATATTTTTTTCAGATTCTTTTTACTTTTAGGTTACTAAAAAATATTGAATATAGTTCCCTGTGCTATACAGTAGGTCCTTGTTGGTTATCTATTTTATATATAGCAGTGTGTGTGATTATGAGTGTGTGTGTGTGTGTGTGTGTGTGTGTGAAAGAAACATAAAGCTCTGTAAGACAACTTTTATTTCTCAAAAATTCATTGTGTGTATGTTATGAAAACCTATATATATATATATATATATATATACACATATACATAGGTTATATATATATATATATATATATATATATATATATATATATATATATATATATATAACTGAGTCACTTTGCTGTACACCTGAAGCTAACACAACATTATAAACCAACTATACTTCAATAAAAACAAAAAAACTGAAAAAAAGGATTCTTTAGATACACAAAGCAAATGAGGTGAGCCCTACAATTGCCCCAGCTTACTGCCTTGAGAGAGTTTCCCCACAACAGTGGAGAAAGGGAAGGGGGACCCAGGCAGAGCCCAGAAGACTCCCTGAGTTGGGGAGAAAGTACGGAGAGTCCAGAGAGGGAAAGGTGGCTGGAATTTGCAGAGAAAAATAGGAGAAAGGTGATTGCTGCTCGGAAAGAGAACCCTTGAGATCTGCAGAGGGTCCCCTTGGACTATTCAGCAGAGGACTGAGCAGCACATGTATGTAAGGAAAGCACCAGGGAGCAGGGAAAGAACTACCTGAAAGGATGGGAGGAACTAGTACCTGGTGCTCACACCAGGACCCAGAATATGAGCTTACACCCTCCAGCCAAGCTGGGAAGCCAGCTGGGAACCTGATGCAGATGCTAGAATTAGCAAATCAGGACAGTGAAACAGTTTTTAATATGTATATTCCATATGTTTAGAAAGTTAAATAGAGACATGGAAGATTTAAAAAAAAAAGACCCAAGTGAAACTTCTAAACATGTTTGATTCATCTGTGTTTGAGATTCAAAATACACTCCATGGGACTGATGGTGGATTAGACACTGCAGAAGAAAAGGCTAGTTAACTTGAAGACACCAGTAGGAATTAAACAAAATGAAACACAAAGAAAGAAAAAAAGACTTTTAAAAGTGGAAAAAGGAATCCATGACCTGTGAGACAATTCCAAGTGGCCTAATGTACACTTAATTGTAGTCACCAAAGGAGAGAAGATAGTGGGAAAGAAAAAAATTTTTTTGAAGAATTAATGGCTGAAATATTTCCAGATTTGATGAAAACTATAAAGTCACAGATCCGAGAAACCCAATGAAACCCAAGCGTAAGAAACTTGAAGAAAACTACACCCAGAGAACTTTAAAATCAAGTTGTTCAGCACTGATGATAAAGAGAAAATCTTAAAAGGAGGCAGAGAAAAAAGACACAATATATTCAAAGACATGAAGACAAGGAATATCTAGTTTTGTTTTGTTAGAAACAGTAAATGCAAGAGAGAACAGTGGAGCAAAAATGTCTCTCAAAAATGAGGGCAAGGGCTTCCCTGGTGGCACAGTGGTTGAGAGTCCGCCTGCCGATGCAGGGGACACGGGTTCGTGCCCCGGTCTCGGAAGATCCCACATGCCGCGGAGTGGCTGGGCCCGTGAGCCATGGCTGCTGAGCCTGTGCATCCGGAGCCTGTGCTCCACAATGGGAGAGGCCGCAACAGTGAGAGGCCCGCGTACCGGAAAAAAAAAAAAGAGGGCAAAATGAGAACTTTACTAGGCATATAAATCTGAAAGAATTCGTCATTGAAGGAGCCACATTACAAGAAATATTAAAAGAAGCCTTTCAGACAGAAAGAAAGTGATGCCGGATTGAATTAAATAGATGCACACAGATGAAGAGCACTGAGTATTGTGACTATAAGTTTGGAAGGCAGATTTCATGAAAAAAATGTCTCCTAACACCCCCCTCCCATAAAACTGATGTGAAGAAAATATTTAGTGAGGCCACAGCCTTCAGCAAGCACACCCAAGGGTAGTGTCTGTCCTAGCAGAAGCCCAAAAAGGTTTGTAAATCCTGACTCAGATTGTCTTGCCATATTGGACTGCTTGTAACATATGCAAACATGCAGCAAATTAAAGTCCTTTAGATAATACGAATAATGAATTTCTGTTTACCTATGAGGAGCTCTGTATAATTTTTGTGTTAATGTTTTTAAGGTGTTATCAGTTCAAAGGTATGAGTTGGTTTCCTGGTATACAGACATATTTAAGATAAAATATACAGACATACCTCGTTTTATTGCACTTCACAGATATTGCATTTTTAAAAAAATAATTAATTAATTTTTTTGGCTGCATTGGGTCTTCGTTGCCTGCGTGCAGGCTTTCTCTTGTTGCGGTGAGCAGGGGATACTCTTCATTGCGGCACGCAGTTTTCTCACTTCAGTGGCTTCTCTTGTTGCGGCACATGGGCTCTAGGCATGTGGGTTTCAGTAGTTGTGGCTCACGGGCTCTGGAGCGCAGGCTCAGTAGTTGTGGCACACGTGCTTAGTTGTTCCGCAGCATGTGGGATCTTCGACCAGGGCTCGAACCCATGTCCTCTGCATTGGCAGGTGGATTCTTCATCACTGCACCACCAGGGTAGTCCCAGATATTGCATTTTTTACAAATTGAAGGTTTTGGGCAACCCTGCATTGAGCAATTGGATCAGTGCCATTTTTTCTAACAGCATTTGCTCGCTTCATGTCTCTGTGTCATATTTTGGTAATTCTCACACAATTTCAATCTTTTTCATTATTATTGTATTTGTTGTGGTGACCTGTGATCAGTGATCTTTGATATTAACTATTGCCAAAAGGTTATGACTCACTGAAAGCGCAGATGATGGTCAGCATTTTTAGCAATAAAGTGTTTTTAATTAAGGTATGAATGTGTTTTTTAGACATAATGTTATTGCACACTTAATAGACTACAGTATAGTATAACTTCTATTATGCACTAGAAAACCAAAAAAATTCATGCAGTTCGCTTCTTTATGATAATGACTTTATTGTGGTGGTCTGGAACCAAACGTGCAGTATCTCTGAGATATGCCTGTTTTATAAAGATTGGAAATGAGAATCTTCTAGAACTTGCTTTTTTTTTTTTTCAGTACGTGAGCCTCTCACTGTTGTGGCCTCTCCCGCTGCAGAGCACAGGCTCCGGATACGCAGGCTCAGCGGCCATGGCTCACGGGCCCAACCGCTCTGTGGCATGTGGGATCTTCCTGGACCGGGGCATGAACCCATGTCCCCTGCAGCGGCAGGCGGACTCCCAACCACTGCGCCACCAGGGAAGCCCTAGAACTTGCATATTTTTAAGGAACTCCTCCCCAAAAGCAGTAGAACTTGCAGGGAGAAGAAGAAGTTAGATACACAAAATGCAGCCAGCAGAGGTCTTGGTATTCATTCCTTACAAGTCATCTTTGCTGTCCTTCAATATATATAAGAAGAAACATTTGAGCTTCAACAATATGCTTCCTCAGTTTTAACACCGTAAATGGAAAAGCTTAGCTCTCACTTCTCAAGTGGTTCTTACTTAGATCCCTGAAATAATGTCAACATAAAAAAAAAATCTGCTCTTATAGAGAGCAAACTAGTGGTTAACAGTGGGGAGAGGGAAGAGGGAAAAGGCTTCCCCCTAAAAGGGGATTTAAAAAAGGGGCTTATTATGGGAGTACATGAAACCATGTGTGAAACTTTTGAAAATTGTAAAGCACTGAAAGAATAAAAAGAAAAAAATAAAAGAAATCATCGCCTAACCAAAAACGAAAACAAAAAAACCAAACACGAAACAATAACAAAAATATCTGCTCTTGTGGAAAAGAGCAAGGGTATTTTTAACATATGTAGAGGACACACCAGACCCTACTTTTTAAAGGTCTCACCCTAGAGCATCCCAGGGTAGCAAATAAAATAAACTCATCTTTTCTGGGGAGAAAAATCCCTGTAATGCTGGGAGTTTTAGTTCTCCCAAGTTAACCCCTACCCTATTTTTCAGAGTTTTTCAGCATTCTTAGAAGCTTTCCCATCCCCAAAACACAACTGTGCAAATAATTTACTTTTTAAAAGAAGTTAATTGTGATATTATGAAAACTTTTTCTGAATTTTTTTAGTTAAAATACATAATTTACTATAATTATGTTTATTAAAAACTTAAGGGTATGGAAAAATAAAACATAAAGATTACAATATGGTATAAAAGTCCTGTAGCTGGAACAGCTGAAATCCTTGCCTTACTGACTGAATCATTTTTCATTTAAGTTAATCTTTTAACAGCAGGTGTCAGGCAGATTTTTAGAAGCATTCTTCCTTGGTTCAGCTGGCTGTTTTTTAAGGTGATGTATCAAATATCACAAAGGTAATTCACCATGTAATTAAACCTTTGTAATTAGAATCAGCGTCCTTGTCCTTCTGCTGGAATATAAAGAATGAAAAGTGTAGGTTTAAAGAATTATTTTCTTCAATCTGCAATATGTAAGTAATATGAAGATGCAATTAGTATATAGAAGCACCTAGATGGCCAGGAGGGACTAAACACAATACTCCAAATCATATAAAAAATTGTTTATTTATTGTTTCACTGTTGGTTACAGGGGTGTTAATATCTGTTGGGTACTGGACATGTGCCACACATAGCACAGGCTTATTTTTCATGGTCAGTGTCTCATTTAATCTGCACCTCAACCTAATGAAGTAAGTAGTGTAAACCCATTTTACAGATGATGAAACTGATCCTTAGAAAGACTATAGCTTATTCAACGCCCTGCAGCTGATGGGTCCCAGGACCGTGATATGAATTCAGGTCTGTCTGAAATCCTCATCCTTCTTCGAGTCCACATCAGCAACCTCTGCTTCTCAAATTGTGTGTGTGTGTGTGTGTGTGTGTGTGTGTGTGTGTGTGGTACACGGGCCTCTCACTGTTGTGGCCTCTCCCATTGCGGAGCACAGGTTCCGGATGCACAGGCTCAGGGGCCATGGCTCACGGGCCCAGCCGCTCCGCGGCATGTGGGATCCTCCCGGACCGGGGCACAAACCCGTGTCCCCTGCATCGGCAGGCGGACTCTCAACCACTGCGC
The DNA here is from genome assembly GCF_964165515.1 of Mesoplodon bidens. Lineage (NCBI taxonomy): Eukaryota > Metazoa > Chordata > Mammalia > Artiodactyla > Ziphiidae > Mesoplodon > Mesoplodon bidens. Next base: position 10,539,911 of record NC_138160.1, on the reverse strand, counting down.
CACCAGGGAAGCCCCTGCTTCTCAAATTTAACGCCTTAAGAAATCCTAATTTCCCCTTTGACCATACTGTCTTTTTAGTCTGATTTCCAGTTTCCATATAGCTGATAGCATTAATCTTTTTGATGGTTTTATTTCAGGAATTACAGTTTGAAAGGCTGACCCGAGAGCTAGAGGCAGAACGCCAGATCGTCGCCAGCCAACTGGAGCGATGCAAGCTTGGATCCGAGACGGGCAGCATGAGCAGCGTCAGGTACTGCGCGCAGGGCTCCTCAGGGCTGGGCTTTGAGTTGCCGGTGAAAGGAAATCGTGGTGTTTACCTTCTCCTTGCAAACCTGGCAGTGGAATTAGAACATTCAGTCAGATGTTGGAAAGGAATTGTAACCAACCCGATTTAAGATGTTCAAAAGGTGTCTGATCTGATTTGTACTTGTAACTCTTCATAAAATGAACGCCTTCCCTGACTGCAAATTATGCATTATTTTACACAAAAAGGAGGCTTTGCGTTTAGTCAGCTTACTGGAAATTAGGAGATGCCATGTCACAGTCTCTCAGCTTGGTTCTTTTTTCTAAATGATCCAGAGTTGCAGGTTCTGGAAATGAAGGAGAGAAGGTTTTGGTGTTACTTGTATTGTTTGCTGATATACAATGCCAAATTATAAAATTGCTCCTCAAACATCAACCAATGCAATTCCTGTGTGTGAAAGCATTCAAATCCATAGATAGAATGGATTGCTTATTCAGTTAGGGGTTGGTTTGAGATAATGAAATATTTTTTAAAAAACTTAGTCACTTGACCACAAAATAATCTGCCTAAGGACCATGTGTTCATATTTAAAAATAGAAGTGTGTGTGTGTGAGTGTGAGTGTGAGTGTGTGTGTGAAAAAACATAAATAAAGCTCCGTAAGATGACTTTATTTTTCAAAACTGCATCGTACTTTTCTGTCATCTTGTTCTGTATTGTGGTGTTGACATGCTACATTTTTAGGGAGGTATCTTCCTTAAGGAAACAACAGTTGCTATGGCAAATAAACTCCAACATTCTAGCGACTTAACACAATAGTGGTTTGTTTCTTATTCATGCAACAGATAGAGGTGGTGGATGCTGGTCAGGGGTCTGCTTTCCATCCATGCAGTAATTAAGGACCCGGCTTCTCTCTTGAGAGCGCTACCAGCCCCTACAGCCTCATGGTCAATTGCATTGTCAATTGCATCACTGCAACCACAGTCCATTGGTGAGAACCAGTCCCATGGCCTCTCATAGATGGAAATGAGGCAGGGATTCCTAGTCTTGGCGTCTATAGCCACTCTGCCTGAGGCAGGAACATGAGTTTGAGGGTCTCTTAACCAACTACTGCCACAAAAGAACTAAAACATGCTTGAATTCATTGCTCTTAAAATATTCTATCATTGTAAGATTAATTTATAGTTGGAATGTTTCCTATTGGAGCTACCTGCCATTAATCTTTTAACATTGTTCTTTGCTTTGTCCGACAGTGATAACTTTTAAATGGAAATCATTGCACCTCTTGTTAGACTAAATTGCTTTGAAATATCATTTTCAATAGTAAAGCCTTAATTTTGGTATCTTAAAGCCCATCTGCTTTGGCACCCAAGTACCTAGGCTATGCTAGCTACAAATAGGTACATTGTAATCTCTTAAACTCATCACAGACTTGTCTGAACATCCACATTAACTAAAGTAGGATGGACAAGAAAAAGGAGAAGTGAATTGTATCCACTTGAAATTGTTTTCAGAAGGTTGACTGGTTGAAGATAGTGAGACTAAGGTATGGGGGAAAATAATATTTATAAGTGTGTATTTGATTTAGTACATGTGGTTGTACATATTTGAAGAGCTCTTTATTTAATGGTGAACATTGCCTGAGAAGCTAAATCTGTCAGGTTTTTTTTAGGTCCGTAAACACTGGTTGAGTTGACATCTACATCATTTGCTTTGAAACCCATTGTTTCACCATTGGTCAGATTACCTTTTCAATTTGTATTCCTAATCTTTCTGTGTGATAACTTTGCATACTCTCCATCTTGTAGTTTGTTTCACCCCCCTTCAGCCCTTGGTAACAGCAGGTCTGGGGGACCATGTTTTATCCTGTGACTCAATTCTCAACTTCTGATTGGATCAGAAATGGATATCTGACCCAAGGGTGATTCATCCAGTAACTGGCCTACAAGAAATTAGTCTTGTGCTCTTGAGAATGAGAACTAAGTGACCCCAAATCTGTGACATCTAATGTTTTTTGCTAGGAGATGGTGGCCATGAGGATTGGGTGCTGGTGGAAGAATCTTTGGTGACATAGAATAGTCCAAGAGAGACTCTGTGGTTCCTGAGAGTCAGAGACCAGTTTAGTTCCCATTAGGACTGGCTGCATTTAGATGTTGCATTTATGAGATTACCTTTTAAATTCTTAAAAACTTTCCTCCTCCCTCATTTGACTTGACTGAGTTGATATCTTTTCTTAGGTCTAATGTTTCATGAATAGAACACATCAGTGAACTGCCAAAGTAGGCAGAAAAATTATCCCATGACAACTTGTGATTATTTATACTGTCTCTTGTATTCCCAGCTAACAGCCCATGATACATAATCAATAATTCTGTATTAAATATATATTAAATAATAGTGCTGAGTGCAGATGACCCTGCCTAATCATTTCCCCTTGCCATATAGCTATATAATATGTCTTCATCAAGCTTGATTATTTTGTATTTTGGAAATGTCTAATGCATGAATCTGCATTTGAATAATACAAGAAATTTACTGATATTCACTGGAGAAAATCCAATACATACCTTCCACTGTTTTGTTTTGTTTTGTTTTTGTTTTTTTTGTCACAACCTCGTTGTTTGCTCAGCTTCAGAAATGCACCTTTGGAAGTTCAAGTCTTTAGTAAGGGTGATAGACTAACCTAGTTAGCACATCAAAGGGGATGTTTAAAAATAAACAAAATAGAATGTAAACAATTTTTGAAAAAGGAGAACAGGTAAAGAAGTCTGTGATGGTTTAGATTTGTTTTATCTTCTTAGGGATACTAGGGAGGAGTAAGAGGGTTTCTTAGAGGAAATGAAACAAAATCAAATATTTTTCAGATTTTTATATAAGTGGTAAAAATGACTGGTAAATACAGTTTGGTTTTCCTCTGCCTGTATTGGTGTTAGGAAATTGTTCCATCTGATTCCTAAGACCTTTCCTGGTAGTTACACTGACAATTTAAACTTAATGAAAAGACATTATTAGTATGCATTAATAACAGCCAACTTTGTAACAGTCAATCAAATCATAAATGAGAATGCTGAGAATTTGGAGAGGGGAGAATCTGGAGATAGCTATTGTTGCAGCACAAAGCAACTTCTGCATCCTCATATCTAGGGTTCAAGTAGCTGCAAATATGAACACTGTGATCTCTTAAACTCTTCTCAGAGTTTTCTGAGCAAATTCATATCATAGCTTCCAGAAATCAGATCAATTAGTGGTTGTTGAAGTGTTATCAGTCTTCTAGAATAGAATTATTGTTGCTTCTTACTGTAGCTACAGTGCCACTATGTCCCTTATCGCCTTCCGCTCTTGGCTTTCCTCACTGGTTTCAGGCCAAACATTTCCAAGCTCTTGGATCCTTCTCCCTCCTACAGCAAGAGAGCTTGGCTCCCTACCTTCTCCCTAATTCCCCAGAACCATCCAGATATGAATCAGGAATGTTATTTATATAAAGGAGGCCCTTTATTTAGGGTCAGGACCAAATCCTTCTTGCTAATAGCCCATTTCCACCCTCTGGCCAGTTGCAACTACTTGGTTCTCACCCATTCCTCAGGCTAAGACCTGTCAGGGAGGTCTTGATCCAGCAGCCCTATGAGCCACCTGGTCCTCTTCTAGATGGGGCCCTGTGTTGCTCTTGCAAGCCCCAGAGGACCTGCCTGTACCCATGCCCTTGTCATACTCTCTATAGACCCCTGGAACAGCATTCTAACTCATCCCTTTGCCTGCATTCTGCCCAAATCCATCCTCCACGTGGTGTGAAATTGATCTACGTAAACACATAGATCAGAACCACGTCTGTGAAGGACCTGTTCCTGCTTCTGCAATTTCATGAATACACCACTCTTTCCCACTTCACATGGTTATAGGCATGTGGTCCCTTCCATCTAGAATATCCTGCTTCTTTTGCCAGGTCACCTCTTCCTATGGATCCAGTTACCCAGCTCAGGGCTCACATTCTTCTGAATGTCTTCTTGATCTGTTCAAATTGGGGCCAGATGTCCCTTCCTTGGGAGTTATTAGAACTTAACAAAGTTTGGAGTCTGGGACTCTGTTGACCCTTCTAGAAGATCCTTGCCACAGAATGTATTAACCTTCAGTCAAAGGACACTGGGGATTTTCTCAAGTGCTACTGAAAATTTAAGGATACCAGACTAGATGCCTACTCATATCCCTTGATTCCCATGGGCAGCAGGAACATAATGGAAGAGAAGTTGAATTCAAATAATAGTTGGATCTGTCTTATGAACTCTTCCTAAAGGAGACCTGACGCTTGGAAGACTGATGATGCTGCTGCTGCTGATGATTTTGACAAGAGTCGGTCTGGAGCTCAAAGACAATGTCAGAAAATTCAAAGCTAGAGAGATTTCACACATGATAAATTCTCCTTTGCTGGCTTTAAAGATTGAGCTAAAGATGTGGCTAGCAACACATGTGGCTTCTAGATCCTGAGAATGATCCCCAACTGACAGCCGGCAAGGAGAAGGGGACCTCAGTCTTAGGACCAAAGGGAATTGAATTCCACTCATAGCCCGAATGAACTTGGAAGGAGGTTATTCCCCAGAAACTTCAGAAAGGAAAGTAGCCCAGCAGAAACTCTGATGAGAACCTCCTTGTAAGACCCTGAACAGAGAATCCAGCCATGCCGTGCCTGAAAAACTTATGAAACTTACAAAATTTACAAAACTTACAAAACTGTTAGCTATAAAAAAATTATATGTTTTCTAAGCTGCTCAGTTTGTGGTAATTGGTTATGCAGTAATAGAAAATGAATACAGTGCTTTTCTATTGGTGGTATTATATATTACAACAAGCTGAATTATGAAAGTTTTTTAGAGAAAATAAATTTTATTCTGTGAGCATCTGTATTCTATTCAAAAGTTTAATGTCTGTAGCCAGTTTTATTTTTCATGCATATACACATGCATTTGGATTCACATATTAAAATAAGCTATAGCTTTGATTCTAAGAAGTAAAGGTATTTGAATGTAGAGCGGAGTCATTATTTACTGTAGAATAAGGAAAACTAATAAAGCAATCATCTTTAGCCTTGACAGTTTTATAATATAGATAACCCAAGACTCCAATTGGAGTAATATATGTTTAAAAAGACAAAATGTAGGAACATCCCCGGCAGTCCAGTGGTTAAGACTCTGCCTTCCAGTGCAGGAGACAGGGGTTCGATCCCTGATTGGGGAACTAAGATCCCACATACCAGAGGGGCGCAGCCAAAAATTACAAAATGTAATATATGTGTAAAAAATGCTTGCTCCACATAAGAAGATGCTCTTTCTTTCCAGAAGATGAATTATTGAATTTCTCAGAAACCAGTTTTTTCAAAAGTCTGCCATATTTTGGAGATTGTGATACAAAATGAATTAATGTTATAAATGTTATCAAAGGTCATTCTCTTTATTAACTAGCTTCTGTGAATATGCCAACAGTTTTATAAATAGAGTCTAAAAATCTTTTCCAGACCTACAAAGAAGTCAGGCTTATTTTAGAGAAAATACTGATCTGGTTAAATTAGCAGTGAAGAAATATGTCAAGTAGTCACAGACTTTTGTCAGAATGAAATGTATTTATTTAAAAGCATAATTTCTGCATTTTCTTAAGAAATTATATATGAATGTAATTGTTTTCCAAAGTAAGGCATATTGTGCATTTCTTAATTATCCTGCAGGATATGATTTTGAAACAAGTAGATATTTCCATTTATTCTTTTTAAATAAAGAAGGAAGAAATTTGCCAAAATACTTCATTTTGGAAACCAGACATATAAATAATTACTTAATTTTTTTCAAATAAAGTTTGTTTAAATTATGTAGATATTTCTACATATACTCACATTCCTAAACAGTCATGTAGCCAAAGGCAAAAAACCATTCAAAGCCATAAGATTGTAGATTCTTACCACCAGTGAATACTTCTGCCATTAAAAACAAAAAAACAAAAAAACAAAAAAAAAGAAAACAGCTTTTGAATAACTTTTAGTTTTTAAGAATTTTTTTTTCATTAAATGAAGTTTTTATTTAAAAAACCTGGACAAAAACTGCTGCCTCTTCCTCCCCTGCACTGGGACTTTGTGAGTCTCCTCAGCCACTAGAAGTAGGTGCTGGATCTCTTGTTTCTTCCCCTCATCCCTAAATAATTCCCCAAGGACACAGCCTCAGAGTATATGGCAAAGCAGTGGCCAGCACATAACAGTTCAATCAATGCTGAATGAATAAAAAATGAATGAGTACACAGTACTTTCATTACTGTTCTTATTCTCAAAAATCACCAGTCTTACTATCTATACATATTTCCATCTCTATATATTATATATAAAATATTGTATATTATTCTCACCTTGCCAGATTCCAAAATAGTACTCTGGAATCCAAGGCCTGTTGGTTTGATGTGCTCTGTGGTGTGGAACTGTGGTTGATCTATTCTCATATTTTCACTCTCATCTTAAGAAGATGATGATAATAATGATAATTTTAACAATAATAATGATAGTATTGTTGGAGCAATTTCCATAGGCTGGGCACAATGTTAACTGGTTTATATAGGTCATGCCATTTACTCCTAGTTAACCCTATGAGTTAATAAGTCTTACTTGTATTCCTTTTTTTTTTTTTTTTTTTTTTTTGCAGTACACGGGCCTCTCACTGTTGTGGCCTCTCCCGTTGCGGAGCACAGGCTCCGGATGCGCAGGCTCAGCAGCCATGTCTCATGGGCCCAGCCGCTCCGCGGCATGTGGGATCTTCCCGGACCGGGGCACGAACCCGTGTCCCCTGCATTGGCAGGTGGACTCTCAACCACTGCGCCACCAGGGAAGCCCTGTATTTCATTTTGTAGATGAGAAAACTGAGATTCTGAGTGAGAAATTGCTTTCCCAACATCCAGCAGCTAGTGACCAGACACTGGTTTTTGAACCCATGATTTTTGAACCCAGGTATCTTTACTCCCCAAGTACACATTTAAAATGCCTCGCTGGAATGCTGTTATTATCGTGTCTTAAATGGTGTCTTGAATTATGCTGTAAATAACCATCTAAATGTCTTCAGTCCATTTTCACCCTAGAGGTAAAATGTTTTTGAACTGATTTTCTTCTTCTTCCTTCTCCTCCCCCTCCTCCAATGATTATAGCAGTTTCGAAGTTCTTCATCTGAATACGTTTCTGATTTCATTCTTATACAAATGACATAAAGAGTGTCAATAGTATACATTATCATTGCTTTTAAGTGCATCCAAAGTAACTGTTCAGTATTCTCTTGCAAATTGCCAGTGGACAAATTACACTAAGTCTATAAAATACTAGTTATCACATTGTCTTAGTTTGTTCAGGCTGCTGTAAATGAATGCTATACATTGGGTGGTTTACAAACAACATAAATGTATTTCTCACATTTCTGGAGGCTGGGAAGTGCAAGATCAAAACACAGGCAAATTCACTATTTGGTGAGAAGCCGCTTCCTGTGTCATAGTCTTTATGCTGTGTCATCACATAGTGAAAGGGACGCAGGAGCTCTCCAGGGCCTTCTGTATAAGGGCACTAATCCCATTCATGAAGGCTCCATCCTCATGACCTCACCTCCCAGAGGCCTCACCTCCAGATACCATCACACTAGGGATTAGGTTTCACCATAAAATGTAAATTTTGGAGGGACACAAACATTCATTCTATAGCACAATTAAACACATTGTTCTAGATTTCTGTGGAATAAGAAATATTCAACTGTCCTGAGAATTCTATGTAGGTCCTAAAAATATTTAATATTTATAATTATCTGATATATGTCTTAGGGCAATTGTTGTATCTTAACACTTTTGCATCAAATTTGAAGCCTGTCCTCTTTCCAAAGTGACACATCAACAAACTAATATTATTTTTACATCTAAAAATAATTAATATACCAAATTTTATTTAGCGGTTTTGCATTGTAAAACAGATTTTTGAGGAAAACTAACTCTAATATATTTTGAAATTTAATATTCCAATTGGTAGAAAACTGCAAATCTTTATAAATATAGTTAGTCTAGAAGATGCTTCATGTTTTCTTTCATCTTTACAGCATTTTTTTTTTTCAAACTCATAGATCTGAAAGGTGAAGTTTGTGGCTCCATAAATTGGACCTACATTTCATCATTGTGTTTTTATGGTATTGCCTAGCTTTCCTAATTTCTCTGAATTTTACTTTTCTCTTCTACACAAATGGGGATAGTGCTTTTCAGCAATTTTGTAAAGATTAATTGAGAAATGTAAGTAAAGCATCTCACACAGCATCTTGCATGCTGTTACTAGTGAATCATATATGTTTTTCGCCCTGATACAGATAAGTTTTTCATTGAAGTCTCCTTAATTTTTCTGCAAAAAATTATAAAATAGTTCCTCTCACTAGGACTAAAACGATCTATCAGGATAGCACCACTTTTGTCTCTTTCATAATATAGACTAGAGAACCACATGGAAATTGACACAATGAAATGGAAGAAAGCCAAATCAGTTTCCCTTTCACATGGAGTAACTTAATGTGTCTCTGGACCCACTGCTAGAGCTGGAGATGGGACTTTTGATATTGTGTCCTTATCAAAAGAAGAGCAGTAATGCAAGGATAACATATGTATGGCAGGAAATAGTAAATTAAGATGTAGAAGCCAGTGACTCTCTGAATAGATGTGTTTCAAACAGGGAACAGCAAGAGATGAATGCATTGACCAAAAGATGCATGCTCATTAGTCTCCTGGTTGTATAAATGTATAAGTGTGTTGAGAAGTAGAAGGGCCTGTTGATGAAGACATTTGTGTGTCCTTCAGGTCCTTTCTGCCTTTGCTCAGATGCCAAACGTCCAAAACCTTTTACCAAGTTTACTTAAATTTATATTTGTCTGTTATGCTCATGTCAGAGGACTGGAAACCAGTGATATTTCAACTGACAAAAAAACAATGAGTATCTGATCCACTTAAGAAGAAAGAACTTCAGTTGTCAAGACTGGATGATGCACACCATGAACCCTGTATGTTCAAGTTATTAAGATGGAAAGGCAGTAGGGGCATAGCAGGAAGTTCATGGTCTTGGCACTGAAACACTCAAGCTGTGACTTGGGACAAGTCATTTGGGTTTTCTGAGCCTCTGTTTCCTCACCTGTAAAATAGGAAACATTGAGGACCTATGTCTGTTCTAGATGTGTCACTGTGCCCTTCATCTCATTCAAACCTTTCATGATACGCAGTAAGTCAACGTCTGAATATTTTAACATGGGGACATTTCTTGGACTTGAATAATAGATCCAAATAATTCAGTCATTAGGATGGCAAGATGTTACCAAATAGATTTGGAGCTTCAGAGGAAGGCAGATAGATGACTACATGCTTATGTGGGGAGTTTGTTCAATATGGGAACATCTCTAGTTGGGTTATGGCATGGAGTTTATATTTGGGAAAGCACAGTCTAAAAGAGGTTTGTAAGTATATTGTAAACTGCCTCAGATAGTGTAGGTGTGTTCTACATTGCTAAAAACTGGGCTAAAAACAGGGAGCTGGAAGAGAGCTTTTCACACTGAGAGATCACATGGACCGGGACTTTTAAGAAGTAATCGCTGGTTCTATTTATTTAAAAAAAGATGCTTGTGAAGGACTGTATGGACCCAACATGTTAGCAGGCACTCCTTGGGCTTCAAAAGTGAATGTGATGAAGCTCCTGGTCTCCAGGGGGTTACTGTCAAATACAGAGAGAGACACATAAGCAGGCAGAACATTCTAGAACATGTTGGTGCCATGAAAAGAACAGGAGGCCGTGCCAGTGATGGTTTCACAAAGGGATATTTATGTGTCGAAGATGTGAAACATTGGCAGGGAAAGGACTGGGATAAAGGCATTGCTCAGAAAGAAAGTACAAAGTCAGAAAGACAAGGTTGGATAGGAATCAGTGTGGCTGGTATAGCGAGCCCATAGGTGGACTGGTGTTAATTAAGGGTGCAGACAGACAGGACCATTTGGTGAGCAGTCAGGCTAGAGACTGTTGAGTGGGCAATAGAACGTGGAAGATGGTTCTCCCCAAGGAAGTGATATTCTGGAAGGAAACATTGGTTCAGCCAGCTGTGTGGAGAATGGATTGAAGCCCGTGGAGGCTGGTGACAGCCACATAAGATGCTAGCCTCTGTCCAGGAGATGGGTCATAAAACTGAAACCAAGGTCATGAGCACTTGACAGTGGTTTCAGAGTTAGAGTTGGGAGGGTCTGGAAACTCACGTGTGTCAAAGGAGACAGAGCAGAATTGCAAAATTACTTTTTTTTTTTAAACTTAAACATTTGGGTAGGCTAAGCCAACACTGTGAGCTTAGCTCCAATGCAACTGTTGCCTATTTTCAACAAGGAATCTTTGATTTTTTTATTTCATGGTATGTGAATGTATGCTAATTCCCTTTTATCCAGGAGAAGCTATCATAGAATTTTAAATTTAAGAGATTGCTGCGTTAGCAGCAGGCAGCAAAGATGTTGCCTAATTTGTTGACAGTAAAGTGGTATTCATAAGCCCCAGTCTTCGGAAACATCTGTTTGTTTAGTACCTCAAGAGCTGAGGAAGTTTAAAACTTGTCACAAATTGTTGCTTCGTCTTACACACTTATTTGAGAATGTAACTCTCAGCAAGATTTTATTGAAAAGATCTGTCCAAGGAATTGACTTCCAGCTTTACCCCAAATCTAGCAATTAACCTTCTCTTTCTGATGTGTAGATAATGGTCTCCACCTGTTGAGACCCGCTGTCATTTTGACATTCCTCATTTAAGGTAAAGAGTTCATTCTGTCTTTCGGGATTCTTGGATTGCCTGTCGTATCATAAGTGCCCAAGAAATACTGAAGCTCTAATGTTTAGGAGGTGGTCCGGGTGGTGTTTTAAGACAATGCAGTTTGGAACAGGTAAGTTTTGGCTTTGAATTTCAACTCTGCCTATTGCTAAGTGTGTGACATTGGGAAATATACTAGTCCTCTAGAAACTCAATTTATCTGCCTGTAAATTGGGGCGAATAGTACTTATCTGAGATGTTGGTTATAAGGATCAAATGTGGAAAAGTGTTTAAAATAAATAACATAGCATTTGTCACTGAGAAAATATTTGATATATGTGGGCTGGTCCTCTTCTTAATGAATTAATTATTTTTTATAAATATTATAATTATGACTCACTTGTCACGTGCACAAGTAGATAGGAAATGCCCTCATCTTCATAGAACACTGTTATTTGTTTATACCTTTCCCTCTTTTTGTTTTATTTCATGGATGATTATGATGATATCAAATTAACTGAAGACAGAGTATTCTGACTGTCACCATTTTCTGCTAGGGACACCACAGTATGGTGATATTCTTGAATTAATGTGTGAGTAGTATGTATGTGATCATATAGCCATGACATACTGAAACATCACACTGTTTGATATGGTCTCATAACCATAAAAATGCACTTGCCTCAGGTGGACAGTTGCTCAAGTCACTGTAATTTTGAGTGTCTGTGTCCTACTGTTATTAATAAGCTCATTTAATGCCTTTGTAACCTGGTACTAGAAAATAATTTTACCAAAGAGATGAAGGTGGGAATAGAGAAATTCCTCAGTGTTACTGAAACACTGGAATTGTTAGCACTGTTTTAAAGCCTTTTGGGGTCTTTGAGGGACTGTGGAAGCTAATAGCATCCCTCTGGGACTTGTGTCTAAAAGCTGAGGTCTGCCTATCTAGTTCCCAAATCAGAGAAGTGTTGCCCTTGGCCATGTGAGTGGGTTGCTAGGGCCAGGGAAGCAAGGACAAGTATATAAGAACATGGGTTTGTGGAGTCCTCTTTTAGGACAGGAAGGAGTGCAAGATCTCATTCATCCATTCATTCATGGCTTCATTAAACACACATAAATTATGGCCCTACTATGTGTCACACAATGTAATAGGCACTGGGAGTACAGCTCTGGATGAGAAAAGCACATTGCCTGCCCTCAAGTAACTTAGTCTTCATTGCTGCCTTAGGGATGTTATTTAGGATAATAGCAAGATCTTTCTCTGCTGACCTAGTGTCTATAGCAAGATGTCTATCAACCTAACCTTCGTGTGTGTGATCAACCACTTAATATGAAGATAACGCAGCAAATGCAAGAGCGAAACTCAAGAGACAGAATTAAGTTAGCTCAATTCTATTTAGACTGCCCTTTGGGGTGCGGGTACAGAGATTTATTTTAAGCTTGAACCTGGCCATTTCAAACACTTCTTATATTTGGCTAATGAACTAGCATTCCAGAGGGACAAAATTCATCAGAACTTAGTTTCCTGTGCAGCTCCTAGAGTCAGAACAAAGGAATAATAAACTCATGAAGAAATAATGCTCCATAGGATATTTGAAAGTTTTTAGAGAAATATTAAAAACTTCAAAATAAGGGAATTTTAGGAAATAAGATATAAAGGAATCAGCAGCGTTTCTGCCAGGGGATTGAATTCATCACTTTTCACAGAAGATTTCACTGGCATCATTATTCCCAGGGAGAATTCTTTCACGTTAAGTCAGAAAAGCACAAAACCAAATAAAACTCTGAGATGCTAATTGAATACAGTGATAGAATAAGGTACTTCCAAATAAAAGTATTCTATTAAAATGGATTGATAGCTTATTTTTTAAATGTTATCATTGACTCATAGGGCTTTAGTTATGAAGTGAATTTTTTTGAGATTATGCTATACAAATGATTCTCAGAAAAATCTTATACTTTAAGATAGTGGTATATATAGTATAATGAAATATATGATATATACAATGGAAAATATGTGGTATGTTTACATGGATGTTTTAAAAAATGCCACAGCTCTACTGAGGAAATAGAATTTGACCAATGGTTGTTCGAGATGCTTTTCTGCCTTTCTTTAATTGCCTACCTCACCATCTTAGAGATAAACACTAAACTGAATTTTCATGTTTATTCATTCCCTTGGATTTCTTTGTATTTTCCCACATGCAAACATCCAGATATGCAAAATATTATTTGGTTGGCCTGTTTTTCTTTTAATTTATTTGTTTAATTTATTTATTTTTAGCTGCATTGTGTCTTTGTTTCTGTGTGCGGGCTGTCTCTAGTTGAAGTGAGTAAGGACTACTCTTCATTGCAGTGTTCAGGCTTCTCACTGCGGTGGCTTCTCTTGTTGTGGAGCACGGGCTCTAGGTGCACGGGCTTCAGTAGTTGTGGCTCATGGGCTCAGTAGTTGTGGCTCACGGGCTGTAGAGCGCATGCTCAGTAGTTGTGGTGCACAGGCTTCGTTGTTCCGCGGCATGTGGGATCTTCCCGGACCAGGACTCGAACCCGTGTCCCCTGCATTGGCAGGTGGACTCTCAACCACTGCGCCACCAGGGAAGTCCAGTTGGCCTGTTTTTGAATCTTACATAATTATGTTACATATTCTTTGCAACTTGCTTTTTTTTCACTCAACCGTCTCTTTTGCAGATTTATTCATGTCGATATGGGTGCTTGTAGTTCATGAAAAAAAATTTTTTTTCACTGATGTCTCCTAGTTCATCATCTGACTATGCCAAAAAGCATTTATCCTTTCTCCTGAGAAGAACATTTGCAGAGTTTGCAGGGTTTGCTTTTTGGAAACATATGGCTTGGGACATGGTTGTGTAGGACTCCTAGTGTAGGTGTGCATGTGTTTCTCTTGGGCACACACAGAGCAGCCCTGGCAGCCTTGCAGGATTTGAACGTCTTCAGCTTCCTTTATAAAGTCAAAGAGCTTTCAGAAGTAACTGTACAAATTTACAGTCCCATCAGACATGACTAATCCTTTGCTCCATATACTCAGCAAAAACTTGCTACTTTCCAAGTTTTCTTGGCCCTTTTGTTGCAAATCTGGTGGCTTTGAAGTTGGCATCTCCCTACCTTCTGTACTAACAGGACTTTTTACATATTTATTAGAGATTTGTGTTTATTTTTCCATTAAATGCCTATTGATGTTTTTTACACAGTTTTCTGTTACTGGTTTTCCTTTTTCTTAGTTATTTTAATTCTCAATATATTTGGACACTCATTTTCTGTTAGTTTAAAGTGTTTACTGCCATGTTCTTCCAGTTTGAGCTTGTTCACCTTCTTATGGTGTCCTCTGATGAACAGAAGGGCTTATTTTAGTTTTGTTAGATTGATCAGTCTGTTTTCTTTAGGATTCATGCTTTTTCTTTAGGATTCTTGCTTGAGAAATCACGTCTACTAAAACAACATTAAAACAATTTCCTAAGTTTTCTTTTAATAGTTGTAGAATAGTACCTTTTTTTTTTTTTCTTTTTTTTGGCTCTGCCACACAGCTTGTGGGATCTCAGTTCCCTGACCAGGGATTGAACCTGGGCCACAGCAGTGAAAGCCCAGAATCCTAGCCACTAGGCCACCAGGGAACTCCCTATAGCTTCTTATATTAAAGTCTTTAATTCACTTGTAATTGATTTCCTGTTTTTTGTGGGGGTTTTTGTTTTTGTTTTTGTTTTGGAGGGTGGAGGCCTAGAAAAGGTAGAGATTCAGTTTATTTTTTTTCATGTAAATAACTGATTGTCCCAATACCTGCTATTGAGTAGATTGTCATTTGCTCCATGAGCTTAGAATGCCATCTCCATCATATGTCAGATTTTCACATATGTGTGGTCTACTTCTGGGATATTGGAGGAAATTACAGCTTTATTATTTTAAGTCTTCCTATTCGTGAACCTGATGTCAATCCATTTTGTTTACTGTCTTTCAATGAATTTTATACATTTCTTCTTAAAGACTTAGCACTATTCTTTTTTTCATTCATGCTTAGGCCTCTTAGAGTTTTCGTTGCTCTTGGAGGAAATGTCATCCTTTTTATAAGGTGCATCTTCTAATAGCTTCTTTTTATATAGAAATGCAATTGATTTTTATGTATTGATCTGATACCAAGCAAACTTGCTAAAAGCTCTTTACGTATTGCTGTAATTAGTTTTTAGATTCCTTCAGGGTTTTTATCTGAGTAACCTGTAAAGATTACTATATTCTGTTTTCTTTTAAAATCTTTTAACTCTCATTTCATTTTGTTTTCTTTCTGTACTGGTAAGAAGTGGGCAAGGCTAAGCAACCTTTTATTTAATGGAATTCCTTTATCATTACAAGAATTGCTGCAGGTGTTTTTAAATAACAACTTTATTGATATATAATTCATATACCATTCAATTAAAATGTAAAAGTCAATGGGTTTTAGTATATTTATAGGGTTTTACAGCCATTACCACAGTCAGTTTTTTTTTGTTCGTTTGTTTGTTTTTTGTGGTATGCGGGCCTCTCACTGTTGTGGCCTCTCCCGTTGCGGAGCACAGGCTCTGGATGCACAGGCTCAGCGTCCGTGGCTCATGGCCCCAGCCACTCCATGGCACGCGGGATCTTCCCGGACCGGGGCACAAACCCGTGTCCCCTGCATCAGCAGGTGGACTCTCAACCACTGTGCCACCAGGGAAGCCCCACAGTCAGGTTTAGAACATTTTCATCACCCCAAAAAGAAGCCTCATACCCTTCTCAGCCCTATAGATTTGTCTTTTCTAGACATTTCATATCAATGGAATCATGCCATATGAGGTCTTTGGGTATTGGCCCTTTTATCTGGCATAATGTTTTCAACGTTCAACCATGTTGTGCCATGTATCAGTATGTCATTTCTTTTTTATTGCCCAGTAATGTTCAATTGAATGGACATACCACACTTCATCCATTAACCAAGTGTTGGACATTTAGGTTGTTTCCAATTTGGGGATATTATGATTGGGCTGCTGTGAACACTCATGTACATATCTTTGTGTTCTCAAATGTTTTAATTTCTCTTGGGTGTACAGCTACAAGTAGAATTGCTGGGTCATGCTATATCAATAAGTTTTTTTAAAAATAGACTCATTTTATCTAGTTAAGGTCTTTCCTTTTAATTCCTAATTTGCCAAATGTTTTATCATAAAGAATTATTAAATTTTAATTGTTACAGATATCACTAGCTCATTAATTTTTGGTGCTGAGTAGTATTCCATTGTATGAATGTAGCACAATTTATGTGTTCATTCGCCTGTTGATGGACATTTGGGTTGTTGATAGTTTTTGCTATTTACTGATGAAGCTGCTATGAACAAGTCTTGTACACAAGTCTTTGTATGACATATACTTTCTTTTCATTCAGGTAAATATCTACATGCAGAATGGCTCAGTCATATGGCAGGTGCATGTTTAACTTTTCAAGAGAATGCCAAACTGTTTCCCAAAGCAGTTGTACCATCTGCAATCCTATGAGTGTCATATGAGAGTTCTATTAAGCTATTTCTAATATGTTAATTTAAATTATGTTTTTCATTTCTCTAAGTTCAATTTGTTCTCATTCATATTTGCTTTGACATATTGGATGCTCTCTTTTAAGTTTCAATTTCAAAGTCCCCTTTATATCTTTAATCATATTAAGTACGTTTTTTTTCATATTCTGAATCTGATAATTCTACTGTCTTCAATCTTTGTGGATTTTATTCTTCTGCTTATTGCTTCCAATTAATCTGGCTCATAGGGACTTACTCATTCTTCTGTTTGAGATTTCTGATTGCAGTTTCATGTTCCTAGGAACTTATGTGTGGGCATTATTTGAGGTCTGAGTTTAAAGGTGGTCCTCCAAGGAAGGTATGTCATTTCTT
This sequence comes from Mesoplodon bidens, assembly GCF_964165515.1. NCBI lineage: Eukaryota > Metazoa > Chordata > Mammalia > Artiodactyla > Ziphiidae > Mesoplodon > Mesoplodon bidens. The sequence continues at coordinate 10,522,968 of NC_138160.1, read as the reverse complement.
CTGCCAAGTATGAGAAAGCCCTGGTGACTTAAAAGCACTTTAAACTAAATCATTCACCTGAATTTAGAGAGAGCATCACAAGTAGTATAAACATGGCATTAAACTCAATTGAGTAATGACTTTTCTATTTTTTAAAATTAATTTTTATTGGGGTATAGTTGCTTTCCAATTTGTGTTAGTTTCTTGCTGTATAGCAAAGTGAATCAGTCATACATATACATATATCCACTCTTTTTTCGATTTCCTTCCCATTTAAGTCACCACAGAGCACTGAGTAGAGTTCCCTGTGCTATACAGTAGGTTCTCATTAGCTATGTATTTTATACATGGTAGTGTATATATATGACTTTTCTATCTTGTAATGCCTGTGATTCTCCTCTGTGTTTAGATTGAGCTGATAAAGGATACATATCATACTTGTTTTAATTGCTTCAGTACATACTTGTGGCTTTAAACAGAAGTTGTTGAAATCATCCATCTTTTTATCAGTGAATGAATGAGTAAAACACAACAAAATAAAGCAAAGCAGGGCAACAGTAAACCTCCAAACTAGACATAGTATTGCAAACATGAATTATACAAGTAATGTAGGGCTGTTTTTATTTGTAAGTATTCAGTTAAAAGAAGTATCTTCTGCCCTAAACCCCATCTTCCTTACATCACAGAATGCTTCTATATGTGGAGTACACTTACTTTGAGTGGAGAGCATACCTCATTACCTTTCTGATCAATCTCTACTATATTTCTATGTAAAGAAGCATTATTATGAGCCTGAAGACTTAATCTACATAGAAAATGATAAGAGGACCCTGCGTGTTTTGGCTGTCCCTCAATAGTTTTCAAAGTTAGTACCCGAAAAGAATTCAGTGATTTGACTGCAGATGATTGAGCAGCCTCATAGGCCAAAGAGGATTTCACTTACTTGAGATACCTGTTTGTAACCCCAGAGCGCAGTTAGATTAGGTATACACGTGTTTATCCGAGTTCTACAGATGCCAGACAATTATGTATCTTGCCTATTCTGAGATTCTGATGTGAAAATCCAGTGTCAATAAATGAGAAAACTAGAATTCAGAAATAAAGGGCAGGGACAAACTGTAACCCACCCCAAATGTTTCACCTCTGTTTCCCATTGCTGTGGGTTTTGTAGGTCACACATAAATCTGAGGTAGGGTGATGCATTATTATTAAGACTTGGTCATTTTCCAGAAAAGGCATGGGTTTCGATCCACACACAAAGAGTGAAGAGTGAAAATGGGAGCCACCATGTTCATAAGTTTATTGAGAAATTGTCATTTCTTTCAAAGGTATAATTACAATAACTTGACTGGACTATAGGCCTTCTTCAGTTTATTTGTAAATACATAATCATTTCATCACCTTTCCATCACTTAAATAAGATAATATAGCAAAAGCATTTTTAAATGGTAAAATCCAATGTAAATGAAAGTTGTTATGGATAGTAATAACATATTTTGCATTACTAGCTGCTATACATCCCCAACTTATGTTGAGAGCAGTAGCCATCAAATTGTTTATTTTAAAAATAAAGTTAATACTCAGAATTCTCATTTTGAGAGTTTACTCAGAGAATGAGCAGAAAAATCTAGAACGTTAAGAGAACATTTCAGATAATGGATAAGTGGAGTCATTATTTTACAATTATCCATCAATTTACCTTTCCCTCAAAAGAAGGTGGTATTCACCAAACAGTAGGATTCTGCAGCATGATATGGGTGAGGGGTTAGAACTTGACCCAGTTCATTATTGATTATGAGTATTTACTGATTCCAAGATTTAAGACTATTCTTTTGGGTTTCCTCTGAAGCTGAAGTGAGCAGCAAGACAAGAGACTTTCAACGCAGCTCATTTGAAACTGGAGCCGTGTTATATAGGGTGCTGTCGATTTGTAGAAATATTCGGTCAAACTTATGAGATTGCTAATATCCAGCCCCTTGACCCACAGCCATAGTAATTTCATATGGTTCAGCTTCTGAGAGAGGGTGATCCCGGTAGAGAGACTAGCAAGTGACAGTGCCATGGGAGTCCCTGTGGATGCCGACCAGATAGCATCAGCTGGAGAAGGCTGAGATCTCCACTGGCCATTGGCGCCATCCGTGGCTTGCTGATTACATCAGTGTTATATCCAGGAGATTCTTGCATTTGAATGACTTGCTCATCTAGACCACAGACCTGTACTGATGGTCCCCCAAACAGCAACAGTACAGAGTGACTCAGAAGTCACTAAGCCCCTTGTAATTGACAAGTTAAAACAGGTGATCAGAAGAGAGTTGGAGTCAATGCTTCCTTCATTAGGGCTGAGAACTCTCAAGACTGAACAGAACTGAACCAATAAGGCAAACCCTTGGCTGGGTCCTGGGCCTCAGAGATGGCTTAGCTCTTTCCCAGAGCACCAGCCCCCCAGAAGGAGTAAGAACTCAAGTGTGGGTGCACTCTGTAGTCAACTAGAGCAACTTCCAAGTCAAAGAACCGTCTTCACATGCACTCAATGTTTGATGAATCCTGCGTCTCACATCTGCCGTGAGGCGCACCTGGAGAGCAGTGACCTTGACATTTCCACCTTGGACTGCCCCCAAAGTCTGAACATCGGACATCAAAGGGCAGTGCACACTTGTAAGCTGAATTGACTTGAAGTATATCTTACACATTGAGGAAGCAACAATTAATGTTATAAATAACAATTTTAATTAACTTTAATAATGATAACTTAGGGATTTTTAAAAAATTGAATGTACATGCTGCACATCATTTTTATAAGAAATGCAGTTTTTGTTGATTCCATTCAAGTCTTATCATAGACAGCCAGGTGAAAAATCTTACTAGTGTACTGGAAAACTATTGAGAACTGTTTATGAGAACTTTGTCATTAAAAATAATAATCCTGTGACTTGTTGGAGAGCTCTACAAAACAGAATGCATGGGCCTAAGTGTTCCCATGCAGTCTGATTAGGAAAGAGCTCTTCACAAAAAATAACTAACAAGACACCAAGAAATAGTTAACTTACATTTCCCTTCATTAAACATCGATGTCTCAAGTAGATGCCATTGAGTAATGATAGAATATATAAAGTTGATCAACTGCCAAGATACTGGATTTCTTAGCATCCAGACAGTGTTATGAAAATAGCAGAAGCAGCAGCATTAATGGCAGCAATTAATCTTGGAAATTAAGATCAGGAAAAAAATTATTGTAATAAATCTCTTTGCCCTATTTATGCAGCATTCTTTACTTTTATAGGCTAAAAATACTATTAAAGATAGTGGGCATTGACTAAATGAGCAAAATGTTACATTGATAAAAGTTGAAATGAGTTTAAGTTATAGCTCGGCTTCCTTTGAATGAGCATTGCTTAGTGACAGAAAATTATCACACAATCAGCACAGATGTGTATGCTTTGCTGGGTGTCCTGCAAAGAGCATGCAGTTTTCTTCCTTTCCCCCCACGCTTCTGTTAGATGAAAATCCTGAGTTCTAAACTATTCCATTACAATTGGAAACTG